>NC_141543.1:65717500-66000000 GCF_021556685.1 Rattus norvegicus
CAGAACTTTAGAAACCTTTCACTTTGTCAGACCCTTTAGGAAAACAGAAAGCTGCAAAGTCAAACATCATTCATGCAATGTCCCCTGTATTCTCCTCCCATCTGGAAAGTAAGCCATTAAAACCACCCAGGGAAAAGAGCAGGGGCTGTTAGGCCCAGTTAAGAGCACCAGCTGCTTTTATAGAGGCCCTCAGTTTGGTTCCTAGCACGCACATGGTGATTCACAGCCATCTGTAACTGCAGGTCCAGGAGATCCAAGACCCTCTTCTGACCTCTCCAGCCACCAGGCATACTTGTAGTGCACAATCATACATGCAGGTACAATACTCATATAAATGAAATAAAATAAGAAATTTACACTTGGTGTGGTTGCACACACATTTACTCTCAGTATCTGGGAGGCAGAGAGAGGCCAGACTGATCTACATAGAAAGCTCCAGGCCAGCCAGAATTACACAGTGAGAGTCTCAGGGGGCAGGAGAGAGGAAAAATAAAGATTTGTGGGCCCATCTGATGTTTATAGCCCCTCCCCTCTCATGCAGGTAGCAGGCCTGTCCGTCACAGGACAGATCATGCCCTTGAAACAGACCCTGTTGTGGGACAATGCTATTATTGAAGGCACTCTATCTTGGTTTTTCCTAGTTTTTTTTTTTTTTTTTTTTTTTAAGACAGAGTCTTGGATAGCCTACAATGGCCTGCAACTTGGTATGTGGCAGCACAAAGATGGCCTTGGCCTTCTGATGATCCTGTCTCGACTTAGGTAACAGGATTACTGGTGCATATTACTAAGTTCAACTTTTCAATTTTAAAAAAAAAAGCATAAAATAATGTTATTAAGCTCTGATCAGGTAGGTGTCATGTTAAAATACATACACACACATATGTAATAAAATTTTGTGATTTTTGGATTCAGGTTTTTATTATGTAAGTGAATCTGACCTTGGCTTTGAACTCATAGTCATTTTGCCTCCTTCTCCCAAGGGATGGGGTTACAGGGATACACCACCATTTTTAGAAAACTACTCTGACTACATTACAGAGAATAAAAAGAAAAGGATAAGAATGTAACCAGGAGCCCAATTCAGAGGCATTCAGTACACAACAAGGGACAAAGGAGGCTTGAATGACAAAAGAGAAAAACATCACTTAAGATACTTTTATGAAAACAGAAACCTTTAAGGGACTAAAGATGTCCTTCAGATAGAGGAAGCCCTGGGTTTGATCCCCAACTCTGCATAAAACAAGCTGGATGGTACAGGTTGGTACCAGGTGGAGGCAGGAACATAAGTTCAAGGTCATTGGGCTACACAGCTAGTTCCAGGCCAGTCCATGCTACAGGAGACCCTGAATCAAAACAAAAAAACCCTCCAAAAACGTGAAATTTCCCTAGATAAGATACATAGGTAGCCAATGAGCACATGAAATAAGCCCAGAATCACCAATCATAAGAAAAATGAAACCAAAACCACGCCCATTAGACCAGGCTAGAGAGGAGTGGGCAACCTAGTGTGCTGGTGGTCAGAATCTACAGCAGGGAGGTGCTATGGGAACACTATGCTAGTTCCTAAAAACAATGGCCACAAGGTTATCACCCGAATCAGCAACTCCATTCCTAGAGCAGATCAAAAGAACCAAAGCTGTGTCTCATCAAAGACATTTCTGTATTCCCATGTTCATAGCTGTAACATTCATCATAACCAAAAGAAGCCAGTGGCCATTGACAGACATGTTTATACATATATAATATGCACATAAAATGGAAGGTTCATCTATCGGGAGGAAATTCTAACATGTTGTAACATGGATGGACACTCAGGACATAATGCTAAGGGAATATAAGCTATGTGCAGTTCCAATCCTATGGGATACCTATAGTAATCAAATTCAAGGAAAGAAGACTAGTTCACAGGGGCTGGGGCTCAGGGCAGTGGAGTGCTGTTTAATGCATATAATAAATGGGTTTGGGTATACAACAGAATACATTAAACAAAAAGCATACACTTAAAAATGATTAAATGATACATTTTATGTGTTTTACCACAGCTGAAACAAGCAGAATAAAAGAGATAATGGCAGTTATAATTAGGCCTATATATCCTATGACTCCCTTAACTTTGGTTTCCTTGATTTGACCACTTGAGGGGAAGACAACCTATGCTGAATCTGGGCCACACCTTTGGTGGAAGCCCACAGAAAAAGTCATGAAAGAAAGGAATTTCTGCTTTTTGCCTGCTTGTCCTCACTCTTGCTGGTAAGTTCATCTACACTGCTGCTGAGGCAAGCCTTCATTGGTGTTAGAACCAACTTTTTTGGGATTCCAACATAGTGTGGAGTGAACATTACACGATTCTTGGCTTTTCTGCAAAGAAACAACCATTGTGGGACTGGCCACCTGTAAGGCATTCTAACACATACTCTTTATATATATATATTCCTATCAGTTCTGCCTCTTTAGAGAACCCTGAGTGATACAGTTTGCAAGTGGTAGGACCTCATTTGAAGTAACGTAGGCAAAGGATGAGTGTCCAGGTTCTCTGGCTCATGGCATCCAAGGGAGGGTTGAACAAACCACAGAGGGGATGGGAGCTTCAGTAACAACTGCACGGTGGGCTTGGTAGCTTCCATGACTCTCACTCAGTTTCTCACCTCTGCTGCCTCTGGCAGGTTGGCTTCCTTCTCACAGCAGGCCAGCTGGCTCCGTATGGCAGGACACATGGCTGCTGACAGCTCCTGCGTTTTACATTTTATGGCTTCCATACTGAAGAGGAATTTTTCTCTCAATTTCAGTTCAAAAAATTCTGGGTAAGGACTTTGATTGGCCCATCTTGGCCCAGGACCAGTGTAGCAAAGGGTGTAAGGTCATTTAGGAATACTACATAGTAGAGGTATTTATGGAAACATGAAAAAGAAACAATGAGATCTATAGCACAGTATCAATTATGTACATTTACAATACATACATAAAACATTCTACATTATGCAAAGATACATGTATATTTCAGGACATATGTCCAGCACATTAAAGCCACTAAGGAGTGATGGAGCATGACTGGGAATTGAAATGACAAAGGCCTTGTTAATGACAGCGTGAACACAACAGCATGATTACCTTAGCTTTCTGCTTCTGAAGGGAAACAGCAGCAGAAGAGGAAACGAAGGAGGGGGAAACAAAACAAAGCTGGGGCCAAGTCTGACCACCTTAGTTCCAATCCCAGGACCTGACTCCTGCATGTTATCTTCTGACCTCTGCATGTGAGCTCACACACAATAAATAGTGTAATAAACATTTTGCTGAGGCGGTAGCCCTGGATACCTTGGAACTACTTATACAGATGAGGCTGGCCTCAGAGATCCACCTGCCTCTGCCTCCCACACGTACACAACCATGCTCTGGTCCTTTCTCCCCTCTGTGTGTGTTTGTGTGTGTGTTTGTGTGTGTGTCAGGTGCCTACAGAGGCTAGAAGAGAGTGTCTTATTCACTAGGAACTAGAGTCACAAACAGTTGTGAGTCCCTTTACATGTGCACTGGGAACTGAACTGGACTTATGTCCTCTGGTGAGCATAAGTGCTCCTAACCTCTGAGCCACCCCTCAACCCCAATTATTATTATTATTTTTTAAAAGATTATTTTTGTTCATGGGTGTCCATGTTATGTGTGTACACACCAGTGTGAGTGAACCCTGGTTGAAGGTGTTATCTCTTAGAAGCTATTCACTTTGGCTCTAGATTTTTTTTATGTTTTTACGATATTTTATGTCTTTCACTGGGAACTAGGGCTTACTGATTAATGCTGGCTGGCCAGTGGGTCTCAGAGATTCATCTGTCTACATCTCCCCAGAACTTAAAACTAACTGCATAACTAGGGATAACCTTCAATTCCTGATTCTCCTGCTTTGACTTTCCTAGTGCTGTGTGTTACAGGCATGCACCACTGTGTTCAGTCTATGTGATGTCTGGGATCATGCATACTATTTGCAGAGTAATATATACATTATGGTTCTCTGTGGCAAAAAAATTTTATGCTTATATAAGTTTCTAGGCAAGTATTTTATCATCTGACATACATTCCCAGTCTTTAAATTTATTTACTTAATATATATGAATGTTTTGTTTGCATGCATGACCGTGTACTGCATGTGTGGCTAGTGTTTGCAAAAGCCATAAGAATGTTGGGTTTCCTGGGACTGGAGTTACAAACAGTTGCAAGCTGCCATGTGGATGCTGGGAATAGAACTTGGGTCCTTTTAAGAGCAGCCAGTGTTTTTAAGTGCTGAATCCCAACACCTTAGTAATTTGCTTAATATTCATTTGTTTTTATTTTATGTGTATGAATATTTTGCCTGTATGAATGGAGTGTATGTACCATGTGTTTGCCTGGTGCCCTAGAACCAGAGTTCTGGGCAGTTGTGATCATAAATGTAGGTGCTGGGAATTGAACCCAGGTCTTCTGGAAAAGCACTCAGTACTCTTAACTGCTGAATCTTTAATCTAACCTCTAACTTTTTTTTTAAAAAGATTTATTTATTTATTATATATAAGTACACTGTAGTTGCCTTCAGAAGAGGGCATCAGATCCCATTACAGATGGTTGTGAGCCACCATGTGGTTGCTGGGAATTGAACTCAAGACTTGGAAGAGCAATCAGTGCTCTTAACCACTGAGTCATCTCTCCAGCCCGTCTAACGTCTTTTTGAGATGAGATCTTGCTGCTATGCTTTTTAGGCTGGGCTTTGAAACAGACCAACTGTTTTCTACTTTTGAACACTTAGTGTAAATATTCTCTCTCTCTCTCTCTCTCTCTCTCTCTCTCTCTCTCTCTCTCTCTTTCTCTAATGAATTCACATAGAAATTTACTTACCAAATATAAAACCATAGCATACATATTGCCGTGTAAATAGCCTCCCCCCTGATTATATATATATATTTTGACACAGATTCTTAATCTGAAATCAGGGTGGCTGATTTCAAGCTCACAGAGCTCTGCCTGCCTCACTAGTGCTGGGACTAAAGGCATGCATATACCTGGTCAGCCTCCTCCTCTTTTTAATTGCATTGTGAGCCACGGTCTTACTAGTCTTCCTAAGTTGTTGGCTTTGAGGTTGGAATTCTCTTACATAGTATCCTGGGTTGCTGGGATCACATTCATTTACCGCCAAGCTGAAGTCTTTTTCATTGTTTTACTTAGTTCTTCATGAGTTCTTTAAATCTTAAAAATTCAAAATTTCCCTCGTCAATTTAGTAGCTTTCCAGTTGGGTAGGGAGGGAGAGGCAGGAGGATCTCTATGAGTTTGAGGACAGCCTGGTCTACAGAGTGCGGTCCAGGACAGCCAAGGCTACACAGGGAAACCCTGTCCAAAAAAACAAAATTAGTAGTTTTTCTTCTGTAACTTGCCTGTGCTCCTCCTCAGTCAGCTGCAAAGTTTAGAACTTGTATTATTAATCTTTTGCACCTGAGCTCCACAGTCTCTCATCCTTACATATTTACTGTGCTTCCCTGAGTTCTGTTTTAATACTTAAGAGGTTCTCTGGTCTGACCACTGACAGTGTTGAACTAAGTTGGCCATAACTAGGGAAGTTTTCTTGTTTAAAATCATTTTTCAGGCTGGAGAGATGGCTCAGTGGTTAAGAACACTGACTGCTCTTCCAGAGGTCCTGAGTTCAAATCCCAGCAACCACACAGTGGCTCACAACCATCTGTAATGAGATCTGATGCCTCTTCTGGTGTGACTGAAGATAGCTACAGTGTACTCATATATAATAAATAAATAAATCTTTAAAAAATCATTTTCCCATCTTTAAAAAAAAATTAAAGTTATGGGGCTAGAGAGATTGCTCAGTGATTAAAAGCAAGTACAGCATGCTCTTGCAGAGGACAGGAGTTCAGGTCCCAGACCCCACATCAGGTGGCTCATAACTGCCTGGAACTCTAGCTCCAGGGGGAATTCAATGCCTCTTGGTTTCTGCAGGTATCTGCACTTAAGTGTATATATCCATACACAGACTCATAATTAAAGATGGGACAAGTCTTTTAAAAATGACACAAACTGGAAAATAAATAAAGTTGAAGCTAGGAATACAACTCAATCAATAGGGTGCTTGTCCAGCACGTTCAATCTCAGGATTCAATCCCCACAAAACTTCAACCAGCACATCAGTATGGATAGATCCACATCTGTAATCCCATCATTTAGGAGATGGAAGCAAAAGTGTTACAAGTTCAAAGTTATCCTTGGCTACATAATGACTTCCAAACCAGCCTGGATACAACAGATCTTAGCCCAACAAAAGAAAACAAAAGAAAACAACTTCTCAAATCAATGTCTTCAACTGAAAAGTAGATTACTTGCCCCCTTCCTACCAGCATTGACCTCCAAGTGGATATGTAACCAAGGAAACCTTGAAAATCCTTGCCCTTATAGTTTGCAAATGCTGTGATTACAGGCCTCTGCCACCAGACCAACCCAGTGTATGTGGTGCTGGGTTGTATGTGGTGTCACGTAATCCACTGGAACATAGCGGAAGATGACCTTAAACTCTTGATTCCTGATCTTCTGGCTTCCATTTCCCAAGTGTTGCCTGCACCTCTTGTATGTGCAGCTAGGCTAGCTGGGAACTCTTGTATCTTCTTGCCTTAGCACCCAGAGTCATGGGGTTAGAGATGTTCCTTCCATACTCAAGTTAGGGTTAAAAAAATTCCTGTTACTGTTTTTAGACAGGTCTTACTATGTAGCTCCAGCTGGCCTGAAACTCGATATATAGACCAGGCTGGCTTTGAACTCACAGAGATCCTCCTGTCTGTGTATCTGACACTAGCCTTAGGCATGTACCACCATGTTTGGCTTATGTTTTGGAGACAGAGTCTACTCATGTACTTTGGTTTGGCCTTAAAATCAATGGTGGATCACAGCCATAAAAGTTTGATCTTCCTCCCAAAGGCTGGAATTACAGCATGTGCTATCAAGCCAGGAGCTCAAAGCAGTTTTTATATTTCCTATTTCTCTCAAATCTTTGACAAAGGCTGCCATTTGTTTTGGCCACTCTAGTTAAACCCATTCATTTGAACTGTTGGACTATTTCCCAGTCATTGTCTTTCTCTTTTGATGGTGAAATATTTGTCACATAACAGGAACTGAACTGGTTACTACTTTTTGAGGGTCTAAAGGTCCAATGAACTGTGTGAGACAGGGAAGGGGTAATAACTGGAGAAAGGCAGTGTTTGAATAGGAAGTCTCTCCACCCCAACGTTTTTAATAGGTGTTGGGGGTCAGTGAGGTTAAGTACCAATCTTCTAGGCTAATTAACTTTCTGTTTGCTTTTTTTGGGACAAGGTCTTCTAATACGTTGCCTTGATTAGCCTCAAATGTGCTATGTTGTCCAGGGTAGCCTTGAATTTGCAATCCTCCTACCTCAGCCTTTTAAGAACTGGGAATATGGGAATGAGCTACCGCTACCAGCGTCGGTGAGAATTTAAAAGATGGGGGTTCTAAAAAAGTAATTAAAAAAATTCTCAGCGCTAACAAAATTTCCCGGTCGAACAATTTCTTTCTGTTTTACCTCCACACAACCCCCTCCAGCAAATCTCAGGGATGAGATTTGTCCTAGACTTTGATACCTGATGAGCTTTTCCATGGACTTTGATACTCTGGTACAACCAAACGTTACATGGAGCAGTTTACTTCCACTCTCTGAGATTCAGTTTATCAGAAATGAGAATAATAACTACTATTAAAAAGATCTTTATGCTGCACAATCCAGGCCTACGGTAAGGAGACTTTGGCCTAAAATGATTGGAGAAGGCCGGGATTGTATGATGTCTCCGTCAACCCGAGCCCCAGATCAAAAGCAGTGTCCTCGGTGGTAATCGCAGCAATACTGTCACCCCTAGACCCGAATGCCCACCTGACCTGGGCGAGTCACACCTGGCCGCGCCTCACCTCACCTCCTGAGAGCTGCACCTCCACCTCCAAGCCTCGGCGTACCTTCCCAGCGTTACACCTCTGCGCACGCGCACATGTCGTCTCCGCCACCAGCTCGCTTGCTCTGGCAAGGGCCTAGTTGAACGTGCTGAATGCTTTTGCTCCCAGTGCGGCCACCGTCGTTTGGGGAGGGCAGGCAGGAGGGGGCGGGGAAAAGGGTGGGAGTGGGTGAGCGCGCGCCGCCCGTCCGTCGTGGTTTCCTGGCTGCGCGCGGCGGTGGTGGAGTCGCCGCAGCTGTAGCAGCCGCCGCGAAGATGGCGGAGGGGTTGGAGCGTGTGCGGATCTCCGCGTCGGAACTGCGAGGGATCCTGGCCACTCTGGCTCCGCAGGCCGGGAGCAGAGGTGAGTTGCGCCGCCCAGCTGCTGGGCTGGGCCTGCCCGCCCCGCCTCCCTCTCCTCTGCCACCTCCCCGCCCTGTCCCCGGCTCTCGGAGCCCCCGCCCCTTCCCCAACAGTGCGCCCCGGAGGCTGCGAGACTAGTCCTCTTGGGCCTTTGGGGCAGAGCGAGAGTTTCAGCCCCCGCCCTCTTGCTCAGCGCGGTGCCTTGGTGCTTCTCCTGTGCCCTAACCCTCTCAAGCCAGTCCCTGAATTCCAGTCCTGAGGAGACACTAAGTAGCTTGGGTGCTAGGGTCCGGTAGAGGCCCCGAGACGTATTGTTCCCAAAAGAATCATCTGTGTACCTTTCCGTAGTCCTCCGTTCTGCGTCGGAGAGGAGGAGCTGGGGAAATTGAGGAGAAAGGCTTAACAGGCTAGGACTTCCCTTGCTCAACTTACCTCCCCCCCCCCCCCCCCCCAAGGCTGGCTTCCAATGCTACGCCACTGGAGGGCTCCGGGACCTCGAGAGCTGACTGTTTTGTTTTGGTCTTGGCGTGTATGGGAGCAGTTGTGATCAGAGAGAATGTTTAATTTGCCAGTCTCCATTCGCATCAGAAAAGCGCGAGAAATATTTTAGTGTCTCGCCTCCCCTTCATTAGTCAGTGTTTTTTATTTAGGATGACAGTTACAGTAGATAGCTTCTCTAGGATTGTGGCTAGAATTTGTGAGGTTGGTTTTCATTGGCCGACTGAATTGGATTAACCAGACTGTTTTCTCTCACTGCTCTGGAAAATAGTAGTCACCATCTCTCCTGGCTCCGCCCCCAAAACTAAGTTTAAAAGTTTACTCAGGGTGCTGAGGTTAAACGGCTTTTCTTGGTTCGCATTTGGTGGAGAAGCTAAACTTTTGCCAAGGCAGCAGTATCTTTTATTTTTGTGTTCATTTTTCTTTTGAGACAGAGTTTCACCTTGTATTCAAGATTGGCCTTGAATTTTACTGTGTAACCCAGCCTGGCCTTGAGTTTGTATACTTTTCCTGTCTCAGCCTTCTGAGTGCTGGAATTCTTTTTTTTTTTTTTTTTTTTTTGGTTCTTTTTTTTCCGGAGCTGGGGACCGAACCCAGGGCCTTGCGCTCGCTAGGAAAGCACTCTACCGCTGAGCTAAATCCCCAACCCCGAGTGCTGGAATTCTATTCATGTGCCACCATACCCAACTTTCAAATCAGAAATCTAAAATTTTAGTTTCCTCATCCTCCCCCCCCAAAAAGTGGCCAAATACTTGGCTATTAGCTTGTTCGCATTTGTATTTACTTTATAATTCTGTACTAAGATTTTATATAACTTGAGTACTGGATAATATTCTTACCAGTTCCTGTCACTTATTAACTGTAAGCAACATATACTTCCAAAAAAAAAAAAATAGCTGTTTACCACACAGTGGAGCTTGGAGAGTGTTTTAAAAAATCCTCTACTCTTCTTCTTTTTCCTTTGTGTTTGAAACAGGATCCCATATAGCCAAGTAAGCCTCAAACTCTGTAGCCTTGAACCCTTGACCTTGCTGTCACTTCCCAAGTGCTAGGATTTGTAGGCATGGATTTGACTGGGCTTTAATATTTTTGAGTCCTTTGGTCCTTTGAGAGCATGTCACAATTCATCCTTTGGTGCCTAGGAAAGGCTCCTCTAGTGGAACTTTCTTTTTTCTCATATTCTATCATCATCATAGTAGCAGTTAGTCTCAGTATTCTAATGATATAGTCTAGGCAGCTTTTCTTGAAATGATTCTGCTGGTTGTTGTTAAAGAGTTGGTGAGGATGAATGGAGTTGAAGATTGTAAAAGGAATTGCTTACTGTTTATGTCAGTGGAAGGTATGTGACTGGAGTGTTGGTATCTTAAAGTGTAGATTTGTTTTGATCAAGTTCACACACTGAAGTTGCAGTTATTTTCCCAGAGATCTCTAGGACTGAGGCTTGCTATGCATACCACTCTAATATGTGTGTGTATGTGTAAATATATGTTTACATATATAATATAGTAAGTCAATAATAATGTAATATCTGATACATATATACCAGTATATATATTTATGCAATGCTGGGGATTGCTCCTAGTAGTCTCCTATATGTGAGGCAAATACTATTTCACTGGGCTACATTCTCTTCTTCATCCTAATACGGTAAAGGAATTTAGCCACCTAGAAAAATATTATAAACAGGAGCAAATGCTAACCAGGTATGATATACACTCCTTCAATCCAGAACTTGAATGGCTGAGGCAGGAGGACTGTGAATTTGAGGTCATTCTGAGATACATGTGGTGAGAACCTGATGGAAGGAAAGAAGGAAAGAAAGAAAGAGAAAGAGGGTCTCACTGGTTAAAAGTACTGACTACTCTTTCAGAGGTCCTGAATTCAATTCCCAGAAACCACATGATGCCTCACAACCATCTGTAATGGGATCTGATGGTGTGTCTGAAGACAGCAACATTGTACTCACATATATAAAGTAGAAAAGAAAGAAGGGTTTGACTTACAGGCAATAATTTAATGGCCGAATATATTAGAGATCTTTGATTCTGAAATAGTGAAGTAGTTTGGGGTCTTTGAGATCTGAGTAGGAATATGACTTGGGTAAATCAAGAGAATACAATCCCCCTCTATTTCTATAGCTCAAGCATGTGTAACTCTAATGCAGTTAAATTCTTAGCCTCACTGCCTACTAAACAATATAACTCCAAATTTCTGCTTTTGTAGAAACATTCTTTCCTGACTACCAGTATTACCAGTTGGATTTGTAATTCTTGCTCATTTTTGTGGTGGTGGTGGTGGTTGTTATATAACTAGAATGACAACTTTCCCTCCCTCTCTTCTCTATTATTCTTTTCCTTTGTGTTGTTTCCTCTTATCAACATAATAGAAAACATGAAGGAACTAAAGGAACCCAGGCAGCGCAAAGATAACAGGCGCCCAGATTTGGAAATCTACAAGCCTGGGCTTTCTCGACTGAGAAACAGACCTAAAACCAAGGAGGCTTCTGGGAATGAGGAATTCAAAGATGAGATTGTGAATGACAGAGATGCTTCTGCTGTTGGGAATGATACACAACTTATTAAAGTTTGCAAGGAATTGGACAGCCAACAGCAAAATGGCCCTATAGATGCAGAAAATAGTCAGGCACAGGAGACTTTCTCAAAGACTGTTGGACTAGAGGACCGAAGTCTAAAAATCATCAAGAGAATCAAGAAACCAGACCTGCAGATCTACCAGCCTGGAAGGCGGTTGCAGACTGTTACCAAAGAGTCAGCGGGTAGGGCAGATGAAGAAGAAATCCTCAACCAAGTGGAGCAGTTGACGATGGAAGGGGATGAGTGTAGGGGAGAAGCTATAAAAGAAGAAGTTATCAACAAACCGGATAAAACCGAGATAGAAAAGAGCCAAAGTAATGACCGTGTAAGAACTGCCAAGGGAGAAAAGGGGAAAAAGATTGATAAGGGGGAGGGGTCAAAAAAGGTGACTGATGACTCTGTCCAAGGAAAGCCTGGCTCTGTAAAGAGGTACTCACGATCAGACAAGAGAAGGAACCGCTATCGCACTTGCAGTACCAGCTCAGCTGGTAGCAACAACAGTGCAGAGGGAGCTGGCCTGACTGATAATGGATGTCGCCGGCGGCGCCAGGACCGGACCAAAGAGAGGCCACGACTGAAGAAACAGGTATCTATGTCCTCAACTGATTCCTTAGATGAGGACAGAGTTACTGAGCCTGATGGATTAGGGTCCAGGAGGAGCTCAGAAAGGAAGAAGCATTTAGACAGAAATTGGTCTGGCCGAGGTGAGGGTGAACAGAAAAGCAATGGTAAAGAAAACCGAGGCGCCCTTCGTGTCACTTTTGATGCAGAAGCCATGAGTAAAGACTCCCCTGTGGTAAGGTCAGTCAAGGAGAATGTGGATAGAATGAATTCTGACAAAGGCTCAAGCAGTGGGGGTAAGGGCTCTGAGAAGCAGGAGTTCAGAAACCCGAAACAAGAACTTCGAGATCGTGGTCGTGGTATTCTGATTCTGCCTGCCCACACTGCCCTATCTGTCAGTTCATCAGGTTCTCCGGAGTCTACACCTTTGGGACCTAGACTTTTATTTGGATCTGGTAGTAAGGGATCTCGGAGTTGGGGCCGTGGAGGCACAACCCGCCGACTATGGGACCCAAACAATCCTGATCAGAAGCCTGCTCTGAAAAGCCAGACACCTCAGCTACATTTCTTGGACACAGATGATGAAATTAGCCCTACATCCTGGGGTGATTCACGTCAGGCCCAAGCATCTTTCTATAAATTTCAAAACTCTGACAACCCCTATTATTATCCTCGGACACCAGGCCCTGCCTCTCAGTATCCCTATACAGGCTATAGTCCTCTGCAATACCCAGTGGGCCCTACAAATGGTATGTATCCAGGGCCTTACTACCCAGGCTATCCTGCCCCCTCAGGACAGTATGTATGTAGCCCTCTCCCTGCTAGTACCATGAGTCCTGAGGAAATAGAACAGCACGTGCGGAACATGCAGCAACAGGAGCTCCATAGGCTTCTCCGAGTGGCTGACAACCAGGAACTGCAGCTCAGCAACCTGCTTTCCAGGGACCGCATCAGCACTGAGGGCATGGAGAAGATGGCTCAGCTAAGGTATTGAGTATTCTTTCCTACTGTCTTGCTTAGAGGGAAATGGACAGCTGTAAGGCTCCTGTGGCTCAGGAAGGTAGAGGATTTTTAGGTAAACCACTGCGTATTACCTGCCTTTCACATGAATCCCTAACCCCAACAACCCCACTTGGGCATAGACATCAAGCCTGGAGCCTGTGCATCTTATCTTGTATTAAGTGCTCTGCCACTGAGCCACACTTGAATTCCCTTTACATTGATTTTTATAAGCAACAGGCAGTTGGGAAAGTAAGTTTTAATTCTAGCCTTAAAGCTGAGTATACTTTAAGGGGAAAAGTCTTTAAGGGAACGTATAGTTCCAGAATGGCATTTTCAGCTTATGCCAAAGAGTTTATTTCAGCTCTTCAATGTAGGTGTGCACACACAGCAGTATGCTGTTCTCCTGAGCGTAAGTCTGTCATGTAGAATAGGAACTTGTAGGGTTAGTAGGATGCCTGGTCACGCTTCAGATCTCTCGTCAGGACGGAGGTGGCTGGTGTGCAGGAGGCTCACCTCTTGGGTCTAGCTTTCCTGTGATGTATTGAAGCTAGACTTTACATGAACTTTATTCCAGAACGGAACTCCTGCAGCTGTACGAGCGCTGTATTCTATTGGATATTGAATTCTCTGACAGTCAGAATGTAGATCAGATCCTGTGGAAGAATGCTTTCTATCAGGTGATTGAGAAATTCAGGCAGCTTCTCAAGGATCCAAATATTGAGAACCCAGAACAGATTCGGAACAGACTCTTGGAACTCTTAGATGAGGTAAACATTATTATTATTATTATGATGATGGTGGTGATTATGATGATGATGATGTCTTCAGGATAAAGTCTGCAGCATCTTTTAGTTTGTCTTTTCTACTGGAAATGTTTTAGAACAGAATATTTTCAGAATCCTTACCTTTTTTCTCGCGTTTGGACCTGGTCTACCTGTAGTGCGTCCTCTGGACTGTACTTATAGACAGTTGGAGCTACTTTTTTTCAGTGCTCAACTCCTGGGCTGTATCTCCAGACCCAGAGTTACTTTTGAACTTGGAAGCTTTCTGAGTGAGAGGGGCAGGGGGTGGAAGGAATGAGAGCTGAAAAAGGTGGTAGATGAATCATATATTTTAGAACATGGGAGGCTCACTGTAAGCCACTGCTAAGGTTACTTGACGGGTCTAACCACTTACTTACTGTAAGTGCCTTTTATATAGGATGGCTGGGCATCGATAGATTGTGAAAGGGTCGTTTGCCCCAGGATCTGGTAAGTAGATTAGAAAAACTGATTGATTCATATTTCTTTTTCTTTATAGGGCAGTGACTTCTTTGATAGTTTGCTTCAGAAACTACAGGTTACTTACAAGTTCAAACTGGAGGACTACATGGATGGGCTTGCCATTCGAAGCAAACCATTACGAAAAACAGTAAGCCAGTTTCTTTCTTCAGTTTAAATTTATTCATCTAGGTCCAGCTCAGTGGTGTAGTACTTGGGAGGCAGAGACAAATCTCTGTGAGTTCAAGGCCAGCTTGGTCTACATAGTGAGTTTGAGGACAGCCAGGACTATTTGGGAGTCCTCAAATAAACAAAAATTGATTGATCTATTTAGTAAGCATTTATCTAGTACCAGTTATGTCCTAGGTAGCATGCTGGGTGTTTAATGAATGATACAGTGTAGTAGAGGAACAGATAGATGAAACTAACTATCATAAGCAGGACACTGTGGTATGTGTCAGTAGTCCCGGATCAGGAGTTCAAGGCCAGCCTTGCTACATAGTGAGTTCCAAGCATGTCTGGACTATATAAAATTCTGTTTCAGAAACAAAAAACAAAAGAATTGTAATGTCATACACACTATGATGTATTTCACCTTCGTAATCTAAGCACTTGAGACAGTGACCATGAGAATTGCCATGAGTTTGAAACCAGCCTTGGGCACACAGTGAGTTCTAGGGTAGTCTGAACTACAGAGTAAGATCATGGCCCAAAAGAAAACAAGGAGACTGGAGAGACGACTCAGTAAGAGCACTTGTTGCTCTTGGCAGAAGACCTGGACTTGGTTCCTACCATCCACATGACTACTTACAACACCTGGAACTCCAGTTCCAGGGAACCAGTGGTGCCTTCTGACTTGTGTAGGCACCACGCATGCAAGTGAAGCACATAAATATATAGGGACAAACACTCAAACACACAAAATAAAACATTTTTTAAAAAGATTTATTTAATTTATATACATGAGTACACTGTAGCTGTCTTTCAGACGCACTAGAAGAGGGCATTGAATCTCATTACTGACAGTCGTGAGTGTGGTTGCTGGGAATTGACCTCAGGACCTCTGGAAGTGCAGTCAGTGCTCTTAACCACTGAACCATCTCTCCAGCCCCCAACTTTTTGGTTTTTTAGTTGTTTTGAGACAGAAACTCAATGTATAGATCAGATCCCTGGAATTCGTTGTATAGTTCTGGCTGGTTTTGAAATCAAGCTCTGCCTGTTTTAGGCTTCAGAGTAAAGATTATAGGTGTGTGCCCCCATGCCTTGTGGGGTGACCTTTTGTTTTGATTTTATTATTTTTTTTCTTTTCTTTTTTTTCGGAGCTGGGGACCGAACCCAGGGCCTTGTGCTTGCTAGGCAAGCGCTCTACCACTGAGCTAAATCCCCAACCCCAATTTTATTATTTTTTAATGTGCGCATGTCACTGGATATGGAGCTTACCACTTTGACTAGACTCTGGTTCTCTTTCTCCCCACCTACTGCAATAGGTACATGGGGCCAGGCCAGGCTTGTATGGGCGCTGGGAATCCAGACTCATCTCTCCAGCCCCTAGAATAAATATTCTACAAATTTGAGTTTAGTCTTATTTTATGTGAGTGAGTGTTTTGGCTATATGTATGTCTGTAACCATGTGTGTACCTGATTTCCACTGAAGTCAAATCAGGGTGAGTGCCTAGAACTGGAGTACAGATGGCAGTGAGCCACCATGTGGGTTCTGGGAACTGAACTCTGGTCTTCTGCAAAAGCAAGAAGTGCTCTTAGCAACTGAGCCATTTCTTCAGTACCTGAATATATATTTTTAAACACAGACAAGGAAACCCAGTTCTAGGCATTCTAAAGCCTTCCTTGAGATCTCAGAGATTGCTTGACTTAGAGTTTTAGAATGTTCTTTTCCATGTGCATGGGATTCAGAGTAGGACTTACCACTCCTTTAAGTGCTGTGTTTATTTTTGTATCATGTGTTGGCTGTATTTTAGTGTTTAAGGTTAGTTTGAAAACTTGACTATTTTGAGGTCTGTGTTTTACCTTGTCATTCTGCTATCAGATCCCACTCATTTTTTCTGGTACTGAATTGTGTTTCCTGGTACTTTACTAACAGTTGTCTCTTCTGTAGGTGAAATATGCCTTGATCAGTGCTCAGCGCAGTATGATATGTCAAGGAGATATCTCTAGGTATCGGGAGCAAGCCAATGACACAGCAAACTATGGGAAGGCTCGCAGGTACTTCTTCTTCACTCATGATGTCTCTCCCCTGTGTGGCATTGTGTGAATCCCAGTAAGGAATCTCTCGGGTCAGTTGAGCTGCCTCTCCTAGGGGACATCTTACAGTTGTCCTTAATTGGTCCCTTTAATTGTGCTTGACCATGCAAAGGCTACATCTAGTTAATTATGACTTAGTAGAAGTGCTGTGAGTATGGACTGGCAAAGAGTTGACAGGAGTTAGCATTTCATTCTGTTTTTCTATTCTAGTTGGTATCTGAAGGCCCAGCATATTGCTCCCAAGAATGGGCGCCCCTATAACCAGTTGGCTTTACTGGCAGTGTATACGGTAAGAAATCCTGTGGATAAGGGTTTCCTAAGCAGTTCTTTTCCTTTGAGCTAGAGTTTGTTTCACTATATAGCCCAGGCTTCAGGTTTGTTATCTTTGCTTCAGCCTCCTAAGTGCTGAAATCAGAAAGCATGTTCTACCACTCCACAAACAAGTTTCTTAAGGTACTGATTGAATTTGTACTATTACGTTTATCTCTGTTGATTTATTAAATGTGTGAAGGTATGCTTGTAGAGATCAGAAGACCTGGAGACCTGCTTCTGTCTTACCATGAAAGTCCCAGGGACTGTATATAAATGGGCAGCTTTTGCAGCCAGCACCCTTACATGCTGAGCCTCTTGCTTAGCCCCCGAATTTATTTATTAATTTACTGTTTTGTTTGTTTGCTTGATTGGTTTGGGTTTTTTGAGACCAGTTTTCTCTGTGTAGCCCTGGCCATCCTGGAACTCATTTTGTAGACCAGACTGGCCTTGAGCTCAGAGATTCCCCAGCCTCTGCCTCCCAAATGCTGGGACTAAACATGTGCATCACAATGTCCAGTTTGTTTGTTTGTTTGTTTGTTTGTTTATTTATTTATTTATTTATTTTTCTGGAGCTGGGGGCCGAACCCAGGGCCTTGCGCTTCCTAGGTAAGCGCTCTACCACTGAGCTAAATCCCCAGCCCCAGTTTTATTTTTATTGTGTTACTTTTATTATTTTTTTTAAGGAATTATTTATTTTAGGTATATGGGTACACTGTATCTGTCCTCAGACACACCAGAACAGGGCATCAGATCCCATTACAGATGGTTGTGAGTCACCATGTGGTTGCTGGGATTTGAACTCAGGACCTCTGGAAGAGCAGTCAGTGCTCTTAACCACTGAGCCATCTCTCCAGCCCCTGTTACTTTTAACAGGTCCTTCCTTTTTTTTTTTTTTTTTTTTTTTTTTTTTTTCTTTTTATTTGGAGCTGGGGACCGAACCCAGGGCCTTGCGCTTGCTAGGCAAACGCTCTACCACTGAGCTAAATCCCCAACCTCCCCCCCCACCCCCCGTTACTTTTAAAAATATGAAATGATTCATTCTTGTACAGGGACCATGCTAATCTCTATATTGTTCCAATTTTAGTGTATGTCTTACCAAAATAAGCACTGGATTTATTTATTTCATTTATTGTTTTTCTTTCTTTCTTTCTTTTTTTTCTTTTTTTTTTTTTTTTTTTTTTTTGAGACAGGGTTTTACTGTGTAGTCCTGGCTGGCCCAGAACTCACTCTGTAGACCAGGGTGACCTGTAGAGCTATACCTGCCTTTGCCTCCTGAGTGCTGGGATTAAAGGTGTGCGCCACCACCACCCTGTACTGGATTTATTTTTAAGCAGATTCTTACTTTGTAGCCCAGGCTGTCCTTAAGGTTGCATTTCTTTTAAATACTAGGCTGGAAGGCTTGTGCTGTCATATCTAGTTTAGCATAGGGATTTATTTTTCATTTTCTGTTTTATATATATGAGTGTTTTGCTGTTGTATGCTTGTGCACTATGTGTGAACAATGCACTCAGAGACCAGAAGAAGGTATTAAATATTTCTGGGACTGGATTTACAAACTGTTGTGAGCTGCCATGTGGGTGTGGGGAATCAAAATTTGGGTCCTCCACAAGAATAGCCAGTACTCTTAACTGATGAGCAATAATTTCTCTAGCCCTATAAATTCAGTTTTGATAACATCAATCCCAAGATTGATTTCTTTCCTATCCTTGTAGGCTAAGGCCCAGCCCTTTCAGTCTTTCACTTTCAAACTCCTTTTGTTTCTCTCTCTTCTTAATGTATATGTATTTATTTATTGTGTGTATGCACATCTGTATGTGTGCCAGCCCCTGTTTGAATATGAGCATCGCAGGACAACTTGAAGTGTCTCTCCTACCACCATGTGGGTTCAAAGATTCAAACTTGGGTCATTAGGGTTGGTGGCAAGCGTTTTATCCACTGAACTATCTCTTCAGGCCCTGCTTCTGTTACTTTTTCGGTGAGTTGTCAGGGGACCCACACTTTAGTTGTTCATACCTTCACTTCACTGCATTTAATTTTCCTAAAGGAATGGTACTCTCCAGCAAACAACAGCTTGTTACTCTGCATCTTGTTTCCTTTTCTTTTCCTTGGCTGCTCTAGAAAGAAGGTAAAGACCCTTTACTTCCCTCCCTTAGGGTCTCACTCAGCCCTCAGGATTCAGATCTTTTTCTCCCAGATGCCTCTTTTGAGACAAAGTCTCATTGAGCAGCTCTGCCTAGCGGATCGGGGACAGTGGTCTGGCTGGCTGGGAACTCAGTTTATAGACTAGGTTAGGTTGTCTTTAATCCCAGTGCTGGGATTAAAGGCTGAGCCACCATGCTGTGCTTGCCCAGATCTCTGACACGCCTAACTTTTTGTCTAAAGTGGCTACTTAGCAGATGCACAGTAAGCACATGATCACACCTCTCTAGATTTGCCAACTTTTTTTCAATGTGGCTCTAATCAGGAGAAAGGGACCTTGGGAACTAACTGAGAAGACTCTATGGTGGAAGAGGAGGAAAAGATGTGGGCGGGGCGATGGTGTGGGCGGGGCGATGGTAGGCACTGAGGTCTCAAGAATAAGGAACAGCTAATGCTATTTTCAGCAAAGAGAAGAGTCAGTTGTCTCTCCCTTCCCCCTCCTCTCCATCTCCCCCCCCCCCCCTCTCTCTCTCCCTCTCCCTCTCCCTTTCTCTCTCCTCTCTCCCCTTCTTTCTGCCTAACTTTCTTTCTGTCTTTTCTTGACTGGATTTTGCTGTATTGCTTAGGCTGTCAGTCCTTTCCTAAGCTTCTCAAGTGCTGGGATTGCAAGCCATGGACCACTGTACTGAGGTCTTGTATTTGTTGTTGTGTTGGCGTTGTTGTTATGAAACAGGGTTTCACATAATCTAGGCTGGCAATGAACTTGCCATATAGCTGAGGATAACACTAAATCCAGTCTTCTGCCTGTGCCCCCAGTGCTGTGATTATAGGCCTGTGTTGCCAGTGTCCAGTTTTAGCTGGTGCTACAGATCAAACCCAGGGCTTTAAGTGTGATAAATAAGCACCTATCCACTAAGCTGTATCCAGCCCCTGTGACGGATACTTAACAGCCTCTAAAATCATTGCCCAAGCAAGCAATATTGGAATTATATTTACATTCTTCATTTGTTCATAATAGAGGTTTGTTTTTTTTTCTTCTTTTTTCTTTTTTTTGGAGCTGGGGACCGAACCCAGGGCCTTGTGCTTGCTAGGCAAGCGCTCTACCACTGAGCTAAATCCCCAACCCCATAATAGACGTTTTTAAAAAGGAATTTTTGCTTATGGATTAAAATAGTTGATTAAATATTGTTTACTGAAGCTCTTCTTTAACCTATAGAATCATCTTTTAAAGAAAAAGACAACTTGTCCTCATTCTTTTTTGTTTTCTGGTGACTTAAAAAATTTGCCTATGTGTATGTGTATTGCACTTTTTTTTTTTAAAGATTTATTTATTTATTATATATAAGTACACTGTAGCTGTCTTCAGACACACCAGAAGAGGGCATCGGATCTCTTTACAGATGGTTGTGAGCCACCATGTGGTTGCTGGGAATTGAACTCATGACCTCTGGAAGAGCAGTCGGGTGCTCTTAACCGCTGAGCCATCTCTCCAGCCCCGCATTTTTTTTTTTAATGATTTACTTATTTATTGTATATAAGTACACTGTCACTCTCTTCAGACACACCAGAAGAAAGTATCAGTTGGAGGGACAGGACAGGAGAAATAACATTGTTTCTTGTATCAGCTTGGTATTCTGGTGTCAGAAGAAAGCTGAGTTTTGCCAGGTGGTACAATTGAATATATAGCTATATTGGGGAAGGGAAGCTTAGACAGGAGGGTCACAAGTTCAAGACCTGCTTGGATTACAGAAGTTCAAGTGGGTACCAGATTGAATAGTTTAGTGAGACCCTACCTCAAAGTAAACTTTTTAAAAAGACAGGGGCTATAGTTCAATGGTAGGGCATATGCCTTGTATGTACAAATCCCTAATTCAATCACCAGTATGTTTTTATAAAAGGGAGGGAAAAAAGCCAACAAAACAAAACAATCGGTTGACCAAATATCTCTGACTTTTTTCTACAGAGGAGGAAGCTTGATGCTGTGTATTACTATATGCGCAGTTTAGCAGCCAGCAACCCTATCCTGACTGCCAAGGAGAGTCTCATGAGTTTATTTGAAGAGACTAAGCGAAAAGTAAGCAAGCGTGCACATGGGCCTATCCTTCCTAAGAGAATTCGTGTCCTCTGGGCTTCACTGACGGATTATCAGTTGGCCCCTGCAAAGAACAGATATTGAAATCAATCTTCAGGAGGGCTGGTGGGGCCTTTAGAGTGTACCTGTTCCACTGCATCTAGTTCACAGAATTAATGAAATCTCTATGCCAGCAGAGATGATCTCTGCCACTTTGGTACTGTAGCAGAATCCTTAGATTTTTAGTCTTTAGACTGCAGACACAGATGAGAGAGGAGAGTCTGAGCTTGTGTGTCTGTTGTATAGGCCGAACAGATGGAAAAGAAGCAGCATGAGGAGTTTGATCTGAGTCCTGATCAGTGGCGTAAAGGAAAGAAGTCTACTTTCCGGCATGTTGGGGATGACACTACTCGCCTGGAGATCTGGATTCATCCATCACATTCTCGGTCCTCCCAGGGCACTGAGTCTGGGAAGGATTCTGAGCAGGAGAATGGTCTGGGCAGCCTGAGCCCCAGTGATGTAAGTTCTTGAGAGTGATGCAGTGTGCCAGACTAGCTCAGCCAGTCTGGCTGCCCCAGGTCTTGCAGTCCTGTGCAAGCTGGGGCTGAGGTATAGACAGCTTGCTTTAAGACATTTATCTATTTATTTAAAGGGAAAGGGTCTTACTAGTCTGGCCAGGAACTCACTTTGTAGCCCAGACTGGTCTCTAACTTGTGACAATCTTCCTGTCTGACTCATATAGAGGTGAGCCACAATACTTAGCACCCCCCACTTATTCTGGAGAATACTCCCTACTATAGGTTCCCTTATGCCTCCTTGGTTCTCACAGATCCCTTTATCTTTAGAATGTGCTTCCCTTACTCACCACTATGTGGCACTGTAGAATTTAGTAAATGTAGAATTAGAAATTGTTTTGCTGATTTGAGTTGGGCATCACCAATTTGTACTAGAATTTGCTGAGATTTGGTACTTTGCTAAGATAATGTACTTAATCCTGGTTGGCCTTCTATTTGGAGTACAGACTAAAGCATCATGTGTAGGTTGGCTAGTTGTTTTGTGGTCAACCATCATTTATTTATTTATTTATTTATTTGACTGTTTTGCTTGCATTATGTATGTGCACTACATGAGAGTCTGGTGCCAGAGGAGGTCATGTGGGGTTAGATCCCCTGTATCTGGAGTTAAAGAGGTTTTGAGCCATTATATGGGTTCTGGAACTGCAAGAATAGCCACTACTCTTAACCACTTAGCCATCTTACCATCTCTGAGTCTTTTATGAGGTAACCTCTTATGGCTTAGAGTGTGTCAGAAAATGGCTTCTTCCCTTGTTGTCAAGGCAGCATTCTAAAGAAGTGAGCAGGTAGTTAGGCGCAAGTGTAATGGAATTTGTTTGGGTATGTACCTGATTTTTTTGTGAGCACAGTAGTCATGTGTCAATTGAAGTGTGAAGAATGAGTAGAAGTTAGCTAGAGAGGACGGAAGTAGAATGGTAAAGTACAGCCCAGGCAAATGGACTATCTGTAGATTCCTGAGCTTAGGGAGAAAAAAACAGAGGAAAATTGTTCAGTGAGAGGAATTCAAATGATTTATAGAAGGATTTGAACCAATAAATGGTTTCAGAGATGGAAAGATATGTGTCCAAAGAGCTTAGATGAGGGTAGCCCAGAGAGAAGGGAGAGTGAAGAGTAGCACCTAGCTTTCTGGTTTAGAAATTGAAGGGGTGGTGCCAGGTGACCACACCTGTAAGCCTTGTACTTGGGTGACTGAGCAGGGGGCTTAAGCACAAAGACAAGGTTATTCTGGGTTACTTAGTAAGTTCTAGGCTAACCTGAGCTATAGTATGAGATCCTCTCAAACAACATTAACAACAACACCCTACAGGATCATTCCCCTAAGCAAAACAAAACCAAGTAGATGGTGGTTAGTTTCTTAAGGTGGACTTTAATAATGGTAGACCATGTTTTAGGACAATGACAATGAGTTTAATTTTAGAGCTGTTGCATTTGTCTTTGTGTGGGAAATTGAAATAAAGATACTCAGGTGATAACAGGTGATTGACACTGAGGAGAGTGGTTCGGATCAAAGAATATTTCTTGTTTTGGGGCTGGAGATGGAACCCAAGGGTGTGTGCTTGCTAGGCAAATACTCCCTATTATTAAACTGTATTCCTTGTCCTGAAAGGGACTAATTTTGAAGGCATCTTGCTAGATAATAATGATACCATGAGAGTGAATCATTTGTTCCAAGTTAAGAACAGATGGTTGGCATGGTGTTCAGTGAGTAACATACCTAGGACCAAATCTTGTATTGAGTTTGATTTCTGGGACCTACATAGTGGAAGGAGAGAACTGACTCTCATTAGTTGTCTTCTGACCTCCGCATACGTGCCATGGTGTGCACTTGTTCGTTCATTCATTCATTCATTGATTTTTTTTTTTTTATTGGTTTTTTTTTTTTTTTTGGTTCTTTTTTTCGGAGCTGGGGACCGAACCCAGGGCCTTGCGCTTCTTAGGTAAGCGCTCTACCACTGAGCTAAATCCCCAACCCCTTTTTTATTGTTTTTGGACAGCATCTTATACTGTAACCCCCTGGCCTCTAACTCATGACAGTCCTTCTGCCTCTGACTTCTGGGTACCAAATTACAGGTATGAGTTACAATGAATTACAATTCTTATGTTTTTTTTTTTTTTAAAGATTTATTTATTTATTTATTTATCTTCACACCAGAAGAGGGCATCAGATCCCATTACAGATGGTCGTGAGCCACCATGTGGTTGCTGGGATTTGAACTCAGGACCTCTGGAAGAGCAGTCAGTGCTCTTAACCACTGAGCCATCTCTACAGCCCATTCTTATGGGTTTTAATATAAATTTTCTGTTTGTCTTCCTGTTTCCTTCTTATTCTTTAGCTATTTTGTGGATGACTTAGGAAGTAGTAATTGATAATGAAACCATCCCCTTCTTGGGTGCCTTGGTGTACATGGGGGCTTCCTGTTAATGTGTGTTCTAGCAATTTGTTTTGGTTCCTGCAGTTAGAATCCATCACTGCTGCTTTGGCTGCTTTGGGTATTACAGCCCAAACTGAAAGCCTATTTAACTATCATTTAATTAAAATGATAAATCTGTTGTCTTTTCGGGTAGGACTATACTGTTTAATTTTTTACTTTATTATTATGTCTATATGTATCCATACATGATATCTGTGAGCCCACATACTATGGCCCTCAAATGGCAGTCAGGGCAAGTTTGTGGACTCAGTTTTCTCTTCCCACCCACCCTTAGTTGGGTTCCAGGGATTAAAATCAGGTGGTCAGGCTTGCATAGTAAGGGACTGTACCTGCTGAGCCCTCCAACCAACCCACAAGTATTTTTAAAATGAAAGCAGAAGACAGTTTGAGAAAAGATTTTGTAGCTTTCTTTGATGTTGGCCTCATAATTGGGGAACATATCTTATAAAGATATAACTAATCTTTTGTAGAAATATCTTTTCAGCAGTTGTTGTGGCTGGGCATAGAGCTTAGTGGTAGAACGCTTACCTACATACACAACCACCTACTTGAAGCTCAGTTCTACCACTGAAAAGGAGTAGTAGTAGTTATGCAAGTCTGGTTTTATAATGTATATCTCAGTGAATAAATTTTCAGCAAGTAAGCTGTTACTGATTCTATTACGTTCTTAGTTTGTGTGTGTGTGTATTTGTGTGAGGTGTATGTACAAGTCTGTGCCTGTGCCTGTGCCTGTGCCTGTGCCTGTGTCTGTGTCTGTGTCTGTGTCTGTGTCTGTGTCTGTGTCTGTGTCTGTGTCTGTGTCTGTGTCTGTGTCTGTGTCTCTGTGCGTGAGTGCACCCAGCAGCCAGAGAGGAGATGTCTTTCTAGCATGCTCTGCCTTGTTCCATTGAGGCAGGGTTTCTTGCTGAACCTGGAGCTCATATTATTCATCGAGGCTGATGGCCAGTAAACTCCAGTGAGCCTCCTGTCTCTGCTTCTCTCAGTGCAAGGGTTATAGTTATGTATGGGATCACACCTGACTTTTACATGGATTTCATGCTTGCACAGCAAGTATCTTTAGCCTGAATCATCTTTCTTGCCCATTTAGAGTGCGAGTGTGCCTGTACCATGGTGTATTTGTGTTCAGAAGAGAAACTGTGGGAGTCGATTCTTTTCACCATGTGGTGCCTGAGACTGAATTTGGGTTGTCAGGCTTGGTAGCAAGCGTTTTTACCCAGTGAACCATCTCAGTTGTTCTAATCTTACTTACTTTTCATGTGTGTATACTCATGCCATGATTGGCTTGTGGAGGTCATAGGTCAACTTCTAAGAGTTGGTCCTCAACTTCTGCTTTGTTGAGGTAGTCTCTCTTTACTCTTTTCTGCCAGCACATAGTATACTCCAGGCTCACTTCTTCAAGCTTCCAGGCCTTTCTTCTGCTTTTGTATCCTATGCCATAATATTAGTGCTGGGATTGCAGATGTGCACCACCACACAGCCTTGAATATTTTATATTTTTTATTTGTATAAGAAATAAATTGTATCTGCCAGATCAGAGTATGTGCCTGCATGAGTTAGTTCTTTCCTTCCACTATGTAGGTTACAGTAATTTAGTTCTTGTTGTCAGCAAGCAGTTTTACCCTCTGAACCATCTTGCCAGTGCAACCTTGAACTTCTTTTTTTTTCTTTTTTTAAAGATTTATTTATTTATTTATTTTATGTATATGAGTACACTATATCCGTCCTCAGACACACCAGAAGAGGGCATCGGGTCTCATTACAGATGGTTGTGAGCCACCATGTGGTTGCTGGGAATTGAACTCACGACCTCTGGAAGAGCAGTCGGTGCTCTTAACCTCTGAGCCATCTCTCCAGCCCAGCCTTGAGCTTCTGATCCTCCTGTCTCTGCATCTCAAGTGCTGGTACAGGCTATAGATGTGGGCCACCACATCCAGTGTTTAAATAGTCCTTGGGATCATACTTGGTGCATTGAACATTATAGGCAAGCATTTTGACAGCTAAGTTATGCTCCTAGCCTTTTGCTTTTCTTTTAGAGAGTGTCATAGCGTAGGCTGACCTCAAACTCCCTCTGTAGATGAGAATGATCTTCAACTTCTATACATCCTGAATTGCTGACATAGTCATACAGTACCATGTCCAGCTGTTAATTATATTAAGAGGGTGCGTGGCTGTGTGTATGGGTGTTTCTGGGATTGAACCCAGGTCCTTGAGCATGCTAGACAAATATTTTACTACTTAGCTACATTCCAAGGCTCAATTATTTTAATTATTCCAATATATAAATATATTCCAAAGTAAAAATTTCAAATAATTGCAGGAATACATGGACTAAAACGTGACGGTTGTGTAGGTATTTTTGTGGTTTTAGCCTATGTATCATCCTCAGTAAACAATTTTTAAAATTCTTTCCTTTTTTTTTTAAAGATGTAGTTATTTTATTTACATGAGTACACTGTTGCTGTCTTCAGACACACCAGAAGAGGGCATCAGATCCCATTACAGATGGTTGTGAAGGAACCATGTAGTTTCTGCGAATTTAACTCAAGACTTATGGAAGAGTAGTCAGTGCTCTTAACTGCTAAGCCATCTCTCCAGCCCCAATTTTTAAAACAATTTACATCCCTGAGCTTTGAACTTTCTTTTTAGACTAGTGCTTTTGAGCCAAAAGCCTGTAGTTTTGAAGCTGTTCTGTCCACTATGGAAACCACATGCCTGATCCTGCCTCAGTCTCAGGCCTCAGTTGGCTTCTCTGTTTTCTTATTTTTTTTTTTTTTCTTACAGTAGGTTTCTGAAACTTTAGCTTGCTTTTTCTGCTCTTAGTGTTACACAGCTTCATAATTAGTTATTTATGCTAGAGATAGTGGAACGACTAAAGCTGATTTTTAACCTTAGAAGCACTGATCATGGGAAAGACAGAAACCTAAGTTCTGTCTGGTGCTGTGCAGTGCTATTTCTCTCATTTGCCACATATGCAATGATGGTGCCTCAGTTATGCCCATTTCCTAATGTCTGTCTTCTGGGTACCTACTAGTGAGGTTACTGCCTTAGTTTGTCTAAGACTCTGTAGTGTTCATACAGTGATGAAGCTTGTCTAACAGTGCTTTTCTTAGAATATATGCTCATTTAAATAGTCTGGACTATGTATAGTGGAGTGTGGCAAGTGTTTTAACAAGGGCAAGCCTGAGCAGCTGCAGGAGCCTGCAGTCAGTCCCTAATGAAGGCATACTCAGGGAGGTTAAAGTGCAATGTTGGGGCATTTCTACACTACACTGAGAGCTTAAAAGCATGGAGACTTAGGGAACTGCAGTGCTTAGCCTATGTGGCTGGAGATCAGATGTGAAAGGAGTTCTTGCCAGATATATAACTATCCTTCATCTCTTTGCTTCCCACATTGAGTCAGCACCAAGTACTGCTTAATCTGATTCGATACTGGAAGTCATTGGCTTCTCTCCCTTCTTACTGGTGTCACCTCTTCTACACTATCATCATGTATGGGCCTCCCTCACTCCTAGTCCTTTTTTTTTTTTTTAATTTATTTATTTTATGTATATGAGTACACTATAGCTGACTTCAGACACACCAGAAGAGGGCATCGGATCCCATTACAGATGAGTGTGAGCCACCATGTGGTTGCTGGGAATTGAACTCAGGACCTCTGGAAGAGCAGTCAGTGCTCTTAACCGCTGAGCCATCTCTCCAGCCCACTCCTAGTCCTTTTAAGAATTTCTTATTTTCTTAGTTTTCTTTATTATTATTAATTGTCATTATTGTTATTCATTTTTAAAAAATTTTCTTTTAAAGATTTATTTATTATATATAAGTGCACTGTCGCTGTCTTCAGACACACCAGAAGAGGGCATCAGATCTCATTACAGATGGTTGTGAGTCACCATGTGATTGCTGGGAATTGAACTTAGGATCTCTAGGGAAGAGCAGTCAGTGCTCTTAACCACTGAGCCATTTTTCCAGCCCATTACATTTTTATTTATTTTGAGTCTCTCTATGTAGCCCTGGCTGTCCTTGAACTCACTGTATAGACCAAGCTGGAACTCACAGAGATCTTCCTTACTTTTCTTTCTATGTGCTGGGATTAAAGGCATGCACCACCATGCACATCTTACTTTGTTAAAGATGTGCTCCTCAATGAGCTCCCAAAACACTTGAAACTTTTTTTCACACATTTTTGTGATTTTATTTCTCTTTGAAAGTCTGTGTGCATGTGTACATGTGGAAGCTAGAGGTTAGCACTGGGGATCTAAAGTTACTCTCCACTTTGTTTTTTCAGACAGAGTCTTTCAGTAAACCTGGAGCTCACCTAATCAGCCAGTCTAGCTGGCCTTCGAGTCCCAGGGATCTTCCTGCCTCCCCTTTCCTGGTACTGGGATTATAGGCATGTATCACTGTGCCCAGCTTTTATGTGGGCTTTGGGGATCCAGACTCAGGTCTTTATGCCTGCATGACAGGCGTTTTACCTACTGAGTCATCTCCACAGTTTGTCTTAGAAATCTTAGAAATTTGTCTTTAGAATCAAGGTCCAAACTTTCTATCAGTATCTTCTGCCGATACACCATTGTTTTGAACAATTTTTACTAGTTTTTGCTTCATTCTTATTTACCTGTGATGTCTCAGCTTCGAATTCTCCCTGCCCAAGGAATACTTTTCTAGCCCTTGAGATTAGCTAGTTCTCATTATGAGTGTATGATGTGTGTATGCAGGTGTGGGGGCCAGAGGTCAGTGTCAGGTGCCTTTCCTTTGTTTCCTTATGTCCCTAGCCCTACGTGGAGTTATGTACGTGTACATGTTCTGCCCTGCCTGGGTGGTGGGATCTAAACTCAGGTCCTCATGACTGCACAGTTAACACTTAATCTGCTGAGTCGTTTTCCCCAGATCTGTAATCCTAGTTCATATTCATAGTTTCCTAATTAGTGAAGTGACACATGCCTTCTAATTCCAGCATGTAGGAGGCAGAGACAGGAGAATCCTTGTAAGTTTGAGGTTGGCTTGGTCTACACAGTTCCAAGATAGCTTGAGTTATGTAGTTAGACACTGTCTCAAAAAAACATTTGAAGAAAAAATGGTAGTCGATGAAGTGTTTTGGTGCTGTTTACTATTTCTGAGATTTATCCCTTGCTGGACTAAAGACTCTGTAAAAGTAGTCAGTCAGCTTCGTCTTCAATGTGCGTACATAAAGACTTAAGGAAGTCTTAGTTGATATATGTATCAGAGGGGAAGGATGAAGACAAGGCAGCAGGAATCATAACTTTTCAGTATTGAGGATTGGAAATCAAGTACTGAGGGGATCTGGGGAGACATAATCACACCCATGTAATAACCAAAATGACTGTCCAATGGAACAAACATTTGTTTTTCAAAAAATACTCATTCATTAATAATACTAATAATCTCATTAAATGTTTAATGAAAGTTTTTTATTGAAAAAAAAATGCATGTAGCTGATCAATGGTGCATTCCTTTAATCTCAGCACCCAGGAGGCAGAGGCAGGTGGATTTCTGTGAGTTCAAGGCCAGCCTAGCCTGGCCTACAAAGCTAATTTAGTGTCACAAGGTGTCGTTTTTGTTTAAATCTCATGAAGGAGTATATAATGGAAGAGAGGGAAGGAGGCAAGGGGACAGGGGAGAGAGGGTAGGGGAGAGAGAGACAGAGAGAGAGGGGCGGGGCTGTGGTGGTATATACCTTTAGTCCCAGAACTCTTGAGTTCAATGCCATTCTGGTCTACAGAGTGAGTTCCAGGACAACAGAGCTACACAGAAACCCTGTGTGGAAAACCGAAACAAAACAAAACAAAAAAACTTTAGTAGAAATACTTCAATAGCTCTTTCAGATAGCTGTGGATTCTCTTCTTTGATCCTGTATCAAGACTTTTAAAGTGGAAGGTTTGGGGGCTAAAGAGATGGCTCGCTCAGTAGTTAAGAGTGCTTTCTGCTCTTCCAGAGGACCCAAGTTCCATTCCCAGAACCCACATCAGGTTGTTCACAACCACCTATAACTTCAGCTCCAAGAGTTCTGGTATTTCTGGTCTCCATAGGCACTGGCACTGAAATGTACAAACACACATAAACATACTTAAAAATAAACAGCTTTTAAAAAAATTATTAGTTTTTGGTTTTTTAAGACAGGATTTCTTTGTGTAGCCCTGTCTGTCCTGGAACTCTGTGTAGCCCAGGCTGGCCTTGAACTCAGGGATCCTCTTGCTTCTGCCTCCTGAGTGCTGGGAGTAAAGGTGTGCATCATTATGCCAGGCTACAGCTTCCTAAAGGTCAGTGAGTGTGCAATACTGACAATGCGTGCTTCATATTCTCTCGTGGAAGCCTGTGCCTTACAGTAAGTACACTTTGAATTGGACTTGAAGTTATTTTTACTAGTGTATTATAGATAGTAATGGGTTTCATGATGCATGTGTTTGGTGTTTCCCCCTCTAACCCTTTGTTATCCCTTCCACTGTGCTCTTTCTCTTCCCAGTCTCACTTCCATTGACTTTTTTTTCCTTCCTCCCTTCCGTCCTTCCTTGGAATTGAACTTAATTAGGGCTGTTTACAAGAGTATGGGTGAGGGATTATTTAGAGGAGCATGGGTACCTGCCAGTTGCTATACCTATGACAAAAATGTAAATGTCTCTTCTTCCAGAATCCTGAACTGTTCTTATAGCCTCTTGGAGGCACGTGGCTTCCTGATTCCCTCCTCAGTCTATGACAGTGCTAAACAGCACAATCTTTACATCTCTTGGGTTGATAATCACAGCTGCTCAGAGTTCAAGAGTGCAATTCCTCATCCTCGGTGTAACACCTCATCCCTATCTCTTAGACTCTTAATTTCTTTCTGCCTTCTCTTCTGGTTTGTTCTGTAAGCAATGGAGAGGACAATGTAGATGTCTTGTTAGGGCTCAGCTTCAACAGTTATTCCCAGCACTTGACCAGTTATGTGTTTTTGCAATAACTGTTGCCTGCTACAAACATATGCCTTTGACTAAAGCTGACAGTAGCACTGGGTTATGCACACGCACTCACACCACACAAATATACATATATAATTTTTGTTTTGTTTTGTTTATTTGAAACAAGATTTTTTGTGTAGCTTTGGCTGTCCTGCAATTTTCTCTGTAGACCAGGCTGGCTTCAAACTCAAGAGATCCACCTGCCTCTGCCTTCTCTGTGCTAGGATTAAAGTCATGTGCCACCACTACCTGGCTCAAACAAACATATTTAGAAGGCAATTTCACACGTACGTTGTGTCCACTTACCAAAAATCAGCAACGTCTCCACTGGGGCCTATCAACTACTTAGCCATAGGCTTTTGGGTTTTTTTGTTTTTGTTTTTGTAAAGATTTATTTATTTTTATGTATGTGAGTACACTGTTACTGTCTTCAGGCACACCAGAAGAGGGCTCCAGATTCCATTACAGATGGTCGTGAGCCACCATGTGGTTGCTGGGAATTGAACTCAGGACCTTTGGAAGAGCAGTTGGTGCTCTTAACCGCTGAGCCATCTCTCCAGCCCCAGCCATAGGCTTTTGAATGGGTTTGTAATACCATACCTCCTACATTTCTCCTGTGGAGTAGATATAACATCCAATCAGAAAATGATTGATTGTCTTCATAACAGACTTGCCAGTGTTTTACCAGCAGGCACGTTTGGTAGTGTAGCACAACAGTTCTACAGTGAGTAAAACTGGTGATGAGAGCCTGCCTTCAGCAGCCTGCATACCACCCTCTGGCTTTGGGAGTGCCAGCCAACAGTATTTGTGGGTTTCGTTGTTGAAGGTACGTGGGGGTCTGTGTGTGAGCATGTACATGTGCATGTGCATATGGAGGCTGGGAGGCGGTACCAGCTTCCTCTGGAACTGGTGTTGAAGGCAGTTGTGAGTCCCCTGAAGTATGTGCCAGGATCAGAACTCAAGACCTCTGGAAGACTGGCAAGCACTCTTAACCAAGGTCTCTTCGGCCTTACAGTGTTTGTTTTTAAAAGGAAGTATTTTGTATTATAGAAGTAATATTACTCTATCTCAATCAAATTAAAAACGCATACATAGTTTGTAGTGAAAGTCACGTTCCTACTTCCTTAGACAGCACTGTCAATCAGTATTTGGTAGATATAACTTTAGACTTTTTTTTTTAATAGTTTATAAGTTGTACATGTAAACACATACTTTCAAATCCATGAAACACTGCTGCCCCCACTTTGTGTGTTTGTGTGTGTGTGTGTGTGTGTGTGTGTGTGTGTGAGAGAGAGAGAGAGAGAGAGAGAGAGAGAGAGAGAGAGAGAGAGAGAGGACTGTCAGTTGAACCCTGGACATCATGTATCACATATGATAGTCTACTACTGAGCTGTCTTCCCGGTCCTGAAAGACATTATTTAACAAAATCTATATACAGTAATCTGTGGCTTGCTTTTTAAAATTATCAGTTGGATATACAGTTAGTTCTGCTGTAATGTAGCACACATGTTCCTGGAAGTCACTATGTGGTACAAAGTTGTGCAATAACAAGGCTTATGGGGAAGTTGGAGTTGTGACTCCACACTCAAGAATTATTCAGTGGCATTGAAGAAAAAAAGAGATAGGAACCTAATTAAAAGCAGTTATTCAATTTTATATGTGTTAAGTGCTTAATAAGTATGTAAATACTTTCTTGTGGGAGTGAGCTGCTGTAGGGGTTGAGTTGTGAATTCCTGGGAAAGATGGCTTTTATGAAGGCAGAAGGGCACTGTTGCACTGACAGGGCACAGGTGTGGCTCACAGCCATGATCAGGGTGGATGGGACGTTGGTGCGTTTAGAGTGAGAGTGTGTGTTTTATGTGCTGTTGCCCAGCTTTGTTCCATGTCTCAGTCTGAAACCTAAGATCCTTGAACTCTTTTTGTTTGTTTGTTTTTTCAAGATAAGGTTTTTCTGTGTAGCCTTGGCTGTTCTGGAACCAGGTTCTGTAAGATCAGGCTGGCTTTGAACTCTCTGAGATCTATACCTGCCTCTGCCTCCCAAGTGCTAGAATTAAAGGTGCGGACTGACACTTCCATTGCTGCCTGGCATGGCCTTGAACTTTTAACCTTGCTGGGAATAGAGGCACGTGTCATGGCTTCTAGTGAGCAGAATCATATATATCAAGCACAGCGTTAGGGTGAAAATGTTCCTCAGTGCACTTGGTCATGATCAAACAAACTCCTGTTCTCATTTTTGTTCTTGTACTGTGTTGTCATGTTGACTCTAACCTAGAGTCTAGGTTAGCTCTTCCCCTGAGCTGTGTGTATCTCTTGCTCCATTTTTGACATGAATATTTTGCAGAACTGTTTGACTTGGTATCTTCTCAATGTGTTCTTTTTCTATCATATGTTCCTAATTTGGCTATATATTTTATTACAAACATATATGTTTATATTTTATTTGTTTGTTGAGACAAGATGTCTTTGTAGCCCTGGACTGCCCTGGAACTTGCTTTGCCCCAGGCTGACCTGCCTTCCCAGCCTTCCCAGTGTTGGGATTATATGCTTGCCTCACTGTGCCTGCCATATGTCATGTATTTAACTTAGATCACTTCAGGTTTTTTTAGTGTATTGCTCGTTCATATTAGCTGTTGAGTTTTGAGTATTAGCAGCCCTAGTAGGATAGTCTCTTTGACCATTTCTAGAATTTCCACATAAATGATTAGAGATCCACGAATAATCAGGAAGTTTGACTTACTGTGGTTATTAGTAATCATAATGATGTCCCAACCAATTTGTTCTGAATCTGCCAGATGTCGGCTTTGGTCCTCTCCTCTCTGAATGGTTGTGGGAGGGTTGGTTTTAAGTCTTGAGATGTGGTATGGGTCGAACATCTAGCTTGGCAGAATGGCCAGTGCAAGTGGTGTCCTGTTAAGATTCCCATTTAAAATCCCATCAAAAATCTCCCTGCCAGGAGTCGGTCTGGCTGTCTGGAGAGCCATGTTGAGGTCTTCTTCATGAAGAAGGTGGTTCAGCACTTCCGCCTGGAGGTTGGGCTCAACCACGTGAAGCTTTCCTAGGCAGCTGCAGACTTGAAGCAGTTCTGTCTGCAGAATGCTCAACGTGACCCTCTGCTGACTGGAGTGTCTTCAAGTACAAATTTCTTCAGACCCCAGAAAGTCTGCTCCTTTTTGTAGTCATATATCCTGAGGTTTCTCAAACCACTTTTCATGAACCAATGAATATTCAAGAGAACTGTTGGAAGTCTGTACAAAAGCTTCTCTTTAACCTGTGCCATAATACACAATCTTCTAGTTGTCAGTCCTTAACATCTACCTCTCAGGATTTTCATGGGTTTCTGTGTCACAAGGTTTAACTGTTTTATATTCACTGGCTATAGCATACAATACAGCAGCATACAAACTTAAAAAAAATCCCCTGCCAAGTAAACTGTTGAGTTGGTGTCGAGAGAGTTCTGGGTACTTGTGGTAGCTCTTCCTGTGCTTTGTCTCAGACTATAGGAGTACTTATCTGAACAGTGGATTGTTGCTGTCAATGAATTAATCAAGGACGTTACAGCACCAGAAATAATTTTCATACTTAAAGGCAAAGGTCTGTGGTGCAACTGTTAAGATTTAAAACAAAAACAACCCTTTTCAGATTTATTTAATTTTTATGTTTTTTTAATGTATATAAATGTTTTGCCTGCATATATGTGTATACCACATGTATTCCTGGTGTCCGATAAAGTCAGAGGAGAGTGTCAGATCATCTGGGACTGGAAATTACAGAGATGTGTGACCACTGTGTGTGCTGGGCACTGAACCCAGGTCCTCTATAAGAGCAGCAAGTGCTCTGACCGCTGAGCTGATTCTCCAGCCCCATTTTTTTTTCTTCTTATTGGCTAGTGTGATACCGTACTTTTTTATTGGTTATTTATTTACATGTCATACGTTGTACCGCTTCTCAGTCTTCCCCTCCAAAATCCCCATCCTCTTCCCCCTCCCCTGCAGCCCCATTTTTTGAAGCATCTGATTGCTCTGTTTTTAGCATTTTACATAGACCATAGTACCTGTCATGTGCCTGGGAAGGAAGAAGTGTGATACAGTTTGCCCTTGAAATTTTAGTAGCCTGTGCTCCACAACCATCTTCCCTGTCTGCTTTTCCCCCACACTTGAGTGTGGAGGTCAGAGTACAGCCTGGTGTTGTTTGTTCTGTTCTTCCACCTCAGTGTGGGTCCCAGGGTTGTCCTTACTGGCTGAGCCATCTGGCCAGCCCCAGTTTTGGTGTTTTGTTCTGTTTTGTTTTTGTTATTGTTTGTTTTGAGACAGTGTCTCACTAAGTAGACCAGGCTGACTTGGAACTCATGGGAGATCCCCCTCCTCTGCCTCCCAAATGTTGGGATCAAAGTTGTGTGCTCTTAAGCCAAGTTCAATGTTGTTATGTTTCAGATTGCTTTGTGTCTAGTGTGTAAATCAGCAAACTTCTCCCATGAAAGGTTGGCTAAATGTTGTAGGCTTTGTAGATCTTATGTCTCTATGCCTTTGTGGTGTTAAATGAACATGGTTGTGTTACAGCAAACTTTATTGGCTAAGACAGATGAGGATGGGCCAGGTTGATTTGACTTTAGGCCTAGTTTGCCATCATCTGCTCTGATGGGCCAACATCTAGGCTTCAGTGTATAGATGTTTTGTTTCTGAGACAGTAGAATGTCATCTGGACTAGCCTCTAACTTGCAATGTAGACCTCCTGATTTTCCTGCTTCCACATCCTGAGTCCTGAGTTTCAAGGTGTGTGCTACCACTCCTAGCTTGTAGGTGATTCTTGTTATTTGGATAAATATTCTCTGTATTTTCTCTATAGATGAATAACAACTTTCTTGTTCTTAGGAACACTAGACACCATTATGCCTATGGTCATTTAAAACAGTAAAATAACTAACATTAAGAAAAAAAAGGAAGCTAAGGGGCTAATTAGAAACAAAGGGCACATATTTAAACTAAATCCTGAAACCTGAGGCCAAAGAATTTTCTTGTTTGCCCTAGCTGAGAAAAATATATGGAGTTAATCACATTTGCTCTTTATACATGTCTGGGGATGACTGCAAGAACACCACACGTCTTATTGGTGGTGTTACAAATAAATTTTGGTGATTAAGTCAGTTTATGAGTACTGTGAGAGAGGTGCCCTTGGTCTAGACCTGGCAGTCATGGGTTCAGGTGTATAAAGAGAAGTGGAATCAGAAGGCTTCCTGGAGAATTTAACCAGGCAGAGTCAAAAAGAATATTCCAGGAACAAAAACCAAAGAAGGTGTGGCACAGAGGGACCTGCAGATTCACCTGCCTCTGCTCACTTGAGGGCAGTGTGAAATGTGGGAATGGCAGGGTTGAGACTGAGCCTTCTAGAGCCCCATTCTCAGTTGGTGCTGTGGTATTGTGGGAGGAAGTCAATGGGCTGATGTGTTAGTTTTTGTCACTGTGAAAAATACCTGAGAGAACTAAAGGGCGGGAAGATTTTTTTTTTTTTTTTTTTTTTTTGGTGATGGTTTTTGAGGTTCTGCTTCTAGTTGGCTGGAATCATTGCTTTGGGCCAAACGAGGCAAGGCAGAGTGTCGTGGTCAGAACATGAAGCAGAGGCTGCCGCCACCTCACTGTGGCCAGGGTGCAGAGGGAAAGATGCCTATGTTGGCTGGCTTCCTCTTCCTCTCTGATTTGTATATCTAATGGTGCTGTCCACTCTCAGGGCCACTTTCCCTCCTTGGCTAATCTGTGGAAATTCTCATCCATATGTGTACATGGCCATGTGCCATACAGAAAGTAAGTTAGTGATCTAAACATCTTGGCATCTCTGATATTCTTGTTTACTTGTCATGCCTGCATTGGTGTTCCCATGACATTTGCATGTCATTCATTAAATTTCAAGGGTTGGATGCTGTCTGAGTCTTTTTCTTTATCGAAGTTTAATGGTTGTTGGCAGTTTATACGTCTTCTTCTCTTTTTAATTTTATTAAGTCTAATTAGCACTGCCCATAGGTGCATAGGTGTGAACTATCCACTGGCGAATAGACCATCAGCTACAGTCCCAAAAAACTCTCCCAGTAGCCACAGTTCCTTATTTATTACAGTAAATAAGTAGGTAATACATTGTATATGGATATATAGTTTTTAGTCACCTTCCTTTCTCCCCCTCTTATTACCACTAAACCTGGGGAAGCTTTCTGGGAATAATTTCTTTCAAGTCTAATGTATCTCTCAAGAGCATGGTTTTTTTTTTTTTTTTTAGTAATTTTTGATTAATTTTGTTTTATACCTTACATGTCAGAGTCAGGGTAATATAGAGGTCACTTAAGAGTCTGGGCTTTGAAAATCTCTGATCTTAAGTCCTAATTTTTTAGCTGTTAGCTCTGAGGTCTGAGGCCCAAGTCCATAACTGGCTGAACTCCAGCCTCCTCATCTGCAAGATAGTATTAATGCTAATGTTATTTCCCAAGGTTTGAAATCAGTTCTTACCTGAAAATTTGCATGTGGATCTAGCCTGGATGTTTTGTGCTTTTCTTTTTCTTTTTCTTTTTCTTTTTCTTTCTTTTTTAAAAGAGCCAGCCATAGTACAGACTTCTGAATTTTTCTGGTTTTTAAATTCTTAAAAAATTATACAGATAGCATTTTTTCTTTAGACTCATCATTTCTCTCACGTTTTAGTGTCCCTTGTATAGTTTGTGTGCTAACCCACTGCTGCTGCTGCCACTGCTACCACTGCCATACACTATAGAAAGCTGCCCTAGCAAGTGCAAGGCCCTGGGTTCGGTCCCCAGCTCTGGAAAAAAAAAAAAAAAGAAAGAAAAGAAAGCTGCCACATGGGTGGCACACAGACAGTGCACTCCCCCTCCTGGTCTCCCAGGACAACCACAGGCCAGAGCCTTGGTTTCGAAGCCTGCTCCTCAGATCACATGGCACGTTTTGAAGTGCATTCTCGTTGTTAGGCACACCTCATGATATGTTAGGCTTGCAGTTTCAGAACTCCTCCAGGATGAAGGAGCAGAGACAGTGTCTGCGAGTGTTAGAGAAAAATGGCATCTCTGGGTTTGCTAGTAGGCAGATGGTTCATGTCTGATGACCCAGTTACTTTGTGACCCTGTAATTGTGTGATCCCGGCAAAGAAAGATGAGTGGTTGGTTTCCTGGGTGTAAAGATTGCATGTTTGTTTGGCTTGGCTTCCTTTGTTTTGTTTTGTTTTGGTCTGGGTTGCCGTGAGTCGATTTCATGTCAGTTCCCATTTCACTTTTCAAGTTTGTATTGTGAACCTCATGTCCTTCTCCTTCACCTTAGAAACAAGTTTTAAAGTATGCATCTGTGAATGGAGGTCAGGCAGCAAGCATGCAGCAGTTCATGGCAGCCTCCTATAGGACAAGGCTCCAGGTTGGCTCTGCTTTTCATAGGCTAGAGGTACAGTTCAGCTAGACTGCTGCTAGAAAGTCATAACCAGGGCTGGAGGTTTTCAGAGAATGTAAAATGCTTTGTGAGGAGCAGCTCCTAACAAAGTAGGCCTAAGGCAGCTTCCTAGACTGTGCTGGACTGTGGGGCTGAGGTCTTTGTTTCTGCGGTTGACTGCAGTGAAGTTTCTCAGAGCACACTGGCCCTACCTTTAGACCTGTGGCAGTCCAGATGACCTCGGTCACCAAACCACTTCAGGGCTTTATTTTTATCCTGACTGTTCGTTTTAAGATAGGAGGTTGGGTTTTTTTTCCTCTAAAGTTCTCTGGGGGAAGAAACAGTGCCAGGGTGCAGTAGAGGCTGGTTAAACACCAAAACCACACACTTCGTGTTTCAGGGCTTGAGACGTGACATAAGCTGTGCCGCAAACACCAGCTTCCACGCTATGAAGAAGCTTCAGTTCATTCTGCTTGTTTTGTATTTTTAGACAAGTAAAATGGTGTGGGAGGCAAAGGTGCCCCTTCCCAGACTCAACCAGATATAATGCTAAGAGGGGACATTTTAAAAATCCAGCATTTTCCAACTTTAGATTTTTCATCTTCTCCAAGGGTGATGGTGAGAACTCTTACAACTTACTAGGTCTCAGGAAGCCAGATTACCAACATATCCTGTTCGCGTGCATGTGTGTGTTCTGTTACCCACAGGCCACTTTCCACCCCACATGACCTTCAGTTACCATCCGGAAAGTCGGACCAGATACCAGTCAGAATTTCCAAGCTTTGGTTTAATTTAGACATTTTAGCAATAGTAATGGCAGTAATTGTAAAGAGAAGTCTTTTGAGTAGCACACAGAACAAGTAGAGAGTAGCACATCCTGAAGGAGGAAAGAGTGGGGTTGTGTGCTTCTCCAGCAGTGTGCCTGGAAGTAAACATTCAGAAGAAAACATGAGGCAGCTAAAATGTCCACAGGAAGAGAAAGTGATCAGAGAATAGTCTGGTTACAAATCAAACACATTTTTTCAATTCTTGGGTCTTTATTTAAATTCTTTTTTTTTCTTTTCATTTTGTGTGTGTGTGTGTGTGTGTGTGTGTGTGTGTGTGTGTGTGTGTGTGTGTGTGTGTGTGTCCAAGAACATCTTGTGAGCGTTGGTTCTTTCTTTTTGTCATGTGGGTCCCAGGGATTGAACTCAGGCTGTCAGGCTTAGGGGCAAGCTCCTTTGCCTGCTAAGCTATCTTACCAGCACTAAATCTTAGGTATTTAAACATTTCTTCTTTTAAAAATATTTTTTAGAGAGATTTTTTAAAATTTGCAGTTGTACATATATGGGTATGGATTTGTACATGAGAGTCCAGATGCTAGTGGAGGCCAGAGGTATCAATGATCCTAGAACTGGAGTTGTAGGAAATTATTAGCTGCCAAATATGGGTGCTAGGAACCAAACTTGGATCTTCTATGAGAGGAATACATGATCTTTTTTTAAAGACTTATTTATTTATTTTATTTATGTGAGTACACTGTAGCTGTCTTCAGACACACCAGAAAAGGACATCAGATCCCATTACAGATGGTTGTGAGCCACCATGTGGTTGCTGAGATTTGAACTCAGGACCTCTGGAAGAGCAGTCAGTGCTCTTAACCACTGAGCCATCTCCTCAGTCCAGAAGTACATGATCTTAACAGCTGAGCCATTTCTCTAGTTCCATTATATATTTTTACACTTGATCTTAGCCAAAAGGCCGAGAAGCGATCATTATATACTTTTAAATGAATTTTTATTTTATGTGTATGGGCATTTTGTTTGAATGGTCAAAATAGGGCAACAGATTCTCTGGAACTGGAATTATACATTGTTGTGAGCAAGCTAGTAGATGGTAGGATCTAAACCCAGGTTGTTAATAGCCAGTGGTCTTCAGTGTGGAACCAGTTATTATATATGCTATTGGTAGAGCATGGTTGCACATGCCTTTAACTCTGGCAGTCCAGAGGCAGAGGCAGAGAGGCAGAGAGGCAGAGGCAGAGGCAGAGAGGAAGAGGCAGAGGCAGAAGCAGAGGCAGGCAGAGGCAAGCAGATCTCTATGAGTTCCAGGCCATCCAATGATACATAATGAGACCCTGTTTCAACATAGAAACATACATTATTATAGATACTATTGAAGGTGTTCATAACATAGCATGCCATACTTTATTGTACTCATAACTTTATTTTTTTAAAGATTATTTTGAACTCAGAGATCTGCCACCATACCTAGCACATCTTCATTAATTTGTATGTGTGAGTAGCATAGGTGTGTGTGTGTGTGTGTGTGTGTGTGTGTATTTGCATGCTCTTCTTGAGGCCCAAGAAGGGTATTGTGTGTCCTATATTTTCCTCCTTATTCTTTTAGGATTTCTCCTTGAATGTGAAGCCCATATTTAATTAGCCGGCAAGCCCCAGTTACTCTTCTGTTTTCTTTCCCTGTATCATTTGGGTTACAGACATTTGTGGGTTCGTGCTCAGCATGTTATGTGGGTACAGGAGTCTGAACTTTGGTCCTTAGACTTTACAGGAAGCCCTTTTATCCACTGAGCCTTTTCTTCTCTCATTGGTTGATTTTCCAATTGAAGTTGCTTGTGTTCTCCAGGCTAGTTTTAAATTAGTTTAAAATTTAGCCTCCCTCCCATCCCCCAGATTTCTTCAGTGTCCTAGAAGCTGGTAGGATGAAGGCAGCTGAGTTTGAGGGCCTTCCTGTAAGACGCTGCTAATTTAGGTCTTATCTCTTTTGTGATCTCACATTCATTCTGTTTGCTTGCTACCTCAAGATCCATGGCATTCTTGGCACTGCCAGCTAAATGCCATTAGTGGTCCCCACAGATTTTCAAACACTCTGGGAGGAAGAATTCTATTCCACTTAAGAACCATGAATTTTAGGGGTTGGGGATTTAGCTCAGTGGTAGAGCGCTTGCCTAGGAAGCGCAAGGCCCTGGGTTCGGTCCCCAGCTCCGAAAAAAAAAGAACCAAAAAAAAAAAAAAAAAAAAACATGAATTTTTGGGTTCGATGATATTAAAAAAAAAAGCAAAACAAGAAAAAGAAAAAACAACAGAAACCACGTTGTTAGATTTCCTTTTAGAGAAACTGACTTGTGGTTTGATCTTCATAGAATAAGTCAACAATAGGGAGAATTTGGGTATCTGGTAGAAAAGGGAGCATGCCTAGTAGGGTAGATTTTAAGGAAACCATTTATTGCGTGTATTGTCCAGTTGCCTATTTTAGAGTCAATGAGATTGATTTTTAACTTTATAAAAAGTTTGTTTTGATTTACTCTCATACTTTAAAAAGCTTGTTCTTCTCTATGTGAGAAGTTGCTGTCTTTGGCCTTAGTGTCCAGATGATGTTGAAGATTGTGGGAATCTGTATGGTATACTTGAGAGAGTTGTTCAAAGCCAATGTAAAGATATAGTTTTGGCATCTCATGAATAACCTGATATCCTGACTTAAGCCAGAACTCTGGCGTTAGAGAATTTCCAGCATGGGAGAATTGACTACGAAAAGTCCTCCTCTGGCTCCTTACCAAGTTAGACAAGGGAGCAATCAGCTGCTGAGTTGCAGCCAGCTGGCATGTTTGTGAGGTGTACTATATAAATTGTCCCTTAGGATCTAGTTTTTGAAGAGCCTTCCAATAAGAGTGAGTCCTGTACATTGGACCCTGTTGAGTCTACAGCTGTGATGTAGGAAGGGACTATACAGTGACATTGACTGTTGTGTGGGTAAGAGACTATACCAACCTTTATGCTTTCCCCCGTGTTGCCTTTCTCGTGGTTTCCTATGCCAGTTTTGTTTCTGCCCTTTCTCTTGGGGAGATGGATCCATAGTTCTCTTGTTCTGCATTCCTTCCCTTCTCTTAAACGTTCCAGAACTTCATTTGTCTACTCTGTTTCACTCTTTTGGATATGATGTTTTAGCTAAGATGAAGAATATGAAATAGTTGTTTTCTTGGCTCAACTTCTTTCTCCAGTCTGTGGACTGCTTTTGGCTCCTGAGGGATACTCTGGGTTTTTCCCATCTTGGAAGCTTTTTATTTTACTCATAAATATTTAGTATTGAAGTTACTGCTCAGTTTTATTCTCCTGAGAATTAGTGTATAGACTCTAGATCAGAAGGAATTAAAAAGATCCAAATCTGAGTGCATTATAAAGTGTATTAACAACACTTCTATTTTTAAGTGTCTCCATGATTTTTAAATTGTTTTTTTATCTGTGGATCTAAATGTATTAAGTATCTACTATAGGAACCATTAGACATCTGTCTGTCATTTATGCCTACAATTGCCATATTGTATGTAACTTGTACAGCTATGTAACTGACATACTGGTCACTGGTAGTATTACTTACTCATTTGTATTTGGTATGCACTCACCTTATATTAAAATGAATAATTTTTGTGTTACATGATGCCACCTGTGGAAATTATCGTGGAAATTTCATGTTCTCAGTGCTATAAAATTAGTTAAGTACGTTTAAGAACTTGTTATTTAGAGTAATTTTTTAATTGTAGAGAGGTTATAGCTCAACTAAACTGGTAACTTCCTCTAATAACTGTAAAGAACTTGCTGGAATGTGTTTTGGGTTGTGACCTTACTATTGATGGCCTCTCTTTATCCTCCCACTCCAGCATCTCTTTCTTTTTTTTTTTTTTTTAATTTTTCCTTCTTTTTTAAAATCTATCTTGTCTTCTGGCACACCGTTCTGTGTTGCCTTAAATAACCGCCTTTATAATTTTATATGTCTGTCTTAATCAGGGTTTCTATTCCTGCACAAACATCACGATCAAAAAGCCAGTTGGGGAGGAAAGGGTTTACTTAGCTTACATTTCCACATTACTGTTCATCACCAAAGGAAGTCAGGACTGGAACTCAAGCAGGTCAGGAAGCAGGAGCTGATGCAGAGGCCATGGAGGGATGTTACTGGCTTGCTTCCCCTGGCTTGCTCAGCTTGCTCTCTTATAGAACCCAAGACTACCTACCAGCTCAGGGATGGCACCACCCACAGTGGGTTGGGTCCTCCCCCCTTGATCACTAGTTGAGAAAATGCCTTACAGCTGGGTCTCATGAAGGCATTTCCTCAATTGAGGCTCCATTCTTTGATAACTCCAGCTTGTGTCAAGTTGACACACAAAACCAGCCAATGGGCATTTTTCTTTTTTCCTTTTTGACCTATTTATCTGGTGAAGAAAACTATTTTAAGATTAATTAATATTTTCTGAGAGATTGAAGTTTTCCTCACCATTCAGGTAATCTCTATTGATATTAAGCTAGTACTTTTTTCTAGGCATGTAGGGAAGTAAATGATGTTGGTCCTTCCCTCAGAGATACATTATAGTCAGAAATGGATCTGTACGTACTTAGGATAAAGTATTGCATAGGTATAGTGTTATAGAGGAGAGAAGGAGATTAAGGGTGATCAGAGAAAAATAGCAGTCAGATATAGTCTGTGTCCTTAACTTTGAAGAGAGAGAGGTTCTTTGTATAGATATGGAGGCTGGAGATGTGGGCTCAGCAGTTAAGAGCTAGAACTACTACAAAGAACCCAAGTTCGGTTTCTAGAACACATAACCACCAGCTCCAGAGGAACCTGACACCTATGGTCCGAGAGCACTGCATTCATGTGCACATATTCATACAGAAACATATACACTTCTAAAAAGCAGATGTGGACAGCAAGGAACAACGTAGATAAAAACATGGTATAATTACAAACATCACGGAATCCTGGCATTACAGTCGTAAGACTATAATACTAGCTCCTCAGGAAACTGAGGCATGAGAGTTGCAGTTTCATTATCAGACAATTAAATATTAAGACTCCATCTTAAAAATAATACAAAGACAGGGCATGCCAGGGGCACCCACTTTTTAAAAAATTTTGATTTATGTGAGTACATTGTTGCTGTCTTCAGACACACCAGAAAAGGAGAGGGCATCAGATCCCATTACAGATGGTTGTGAGCCACCATGTGGTTGCTGGGAATTGAACTCAGGACCTGAAAAGAGCAGTCAGTGCTCTTTAACTGTTGAACCATCTCTCCAGCCAAGGGGCACACACTTTTAATGAGGGAGGTAGACAGATCTCTGTAAGTTTGAGGCTAGTCTGGTGTACATAGTGAGGCTATATATCAAAAAACAAACAAAAAAGTTGGCCATGTAGCCAAGTAGTTTAGTGATTGCCTAGTATGCATGAGACTCCGGCCCTATGCTCCAGGATACCTACCCCCACAAAACAAACAAACAAACAAACAAACAAACTCATAACAAAGAAGGAAGAGAAGAAAAAGGAAAAGAAAGAAAGGAAACCTGTTAGGGATGGTCATTCCTTTGATCTCTAGTTGAGAGTCTGTTACTGGAATTTCTGGGTCACGTTACATATGTCCACATTGATGAAGTCTAATCACTCGTTTGGAACTCAGGATTCATCATAATGTAGACTGATTTGGCCCAGTCTTAAAAATGAATCCTTTAAATAGTTCTCTGCTTTATTCTGTGCACAGCTAAGGTTGACTCACCCTAAAGTCATGCCTTCCATCATTCTGGGAAGCTTTCTGAGTCAAACCCAGCTTGGCTTAGGAGTAAGTTATACTTTGTGTTGTTGCTTACATGACTAGTAGGCTGCATCTACTAAGGCATAAGAAAAAAGCAGTTGGGATAAGGCTCTCTGTGGATTCGCATTTTCTGCAGTGTTTCTTTCTGGCTTAAGTTGATAATGAAATTTTGAGCTGACATGTGCCACAAATCTCTGAGATTCTAGGCCCTAATTTGTATAAGCAAACTATGTTGAGGCTGTTGACGTTCCTTCTGAGGAATTTTTTTGGCAGGTTTTCCTTTAGACTTCTGGACAGATCTGTAAAAAGTATGGCTTTTAAAGCCCTTGTAAGTGACAGATGTCACAAGACTGAATAAGGCACGGATAAATACACTTTGTGCCCTAGGATGTTCTAGAGGCCAGTGTGCACAATGAGTCTGGCTTTCTAGAATGCTTTTCTAAATTTCTTCTGTTTCCACAAGCATTCGTGTCTGAAATAGGGAGACGTTTGGTATTTAGCACTAGAACAGTTTTTTGGTTTTTTGGTGTTTTTTTAGAGATGTATGTAGTTTGGTTTGAGTGTTTTTACCTGCATATATGTTTGTGTACCATATGTGTGCAGGAGCCTATAGAGGCCAGAAGAAGGCATCAGACTTCTGGGAACTGGAGTTACAGACAACTATGAGCAGCAAGTGGGTGCTAGGAACTGAATCTAGGTCTTCTGCAGGAACAGCAAGTGTTTAAACTGATGAGCTAGCTATCCAGACCTACTAGTGCATCTTTTTGCTTCAAAAGGAGCTCCAAACTTTTAGCATAGTCACCTTCTCTTCTATTGCCTCAGAATTAGAAGTCTTGGTGCAAGAGCAGCACACACTCTTAACCAAGAAGCCAGCTCTCCAATCTTCAGAATAGAGGCTTTTGGTTGAAAAATAAATGAAAGGTTGTAAATTTTAAAATATATATATTGTAGTGTATAGCAGACAAGTGTTAAATTTATGAGTGCTAAACAGGTTGGTAACATATTCTTGTGGTTTTATGCTAATATCACTTTCATTCTTTCCTTCCTTTTTAGCTTTGAACTTAAATATTTCATATTAATAGTGACAGTGAGTGAGCATTGCAAATAAAGCAAGAAACAGCTAAGGTCTATCTATGCTTTTTGATAAGAATGCTTTAAGACTAATTGTTAAGAGATATGAAGAATGAGGTGCTGGAGAGATGGTTCAGTGGTTAATAGCACTGATTGCTCTTCTAGAGGATCCAGATTCAATTCCCAGTAACCACATGGCAACTCACCTCTAACTCCAGTTCCAGTGCTTTTGGCACCATCACACAGACATACATGGAGGCAAAATACCAATGGATATAGAAATAAATTTTATAAAAAGAAAAGATAAAAAGAGAGATATGGGGTTGGAGAGATGGCTCAGTGGTTAAGAGCACTGACTGATCTTCTAGAGGTCCTGAGTTCAAATCCCAGCAACCACATGGTGGCTCACAACCATCTGTAATGGGATCTGATGCCCTCTTCTGGTGTATCTGAAGACAGCGACAATGTACTCATATACATTAAATAAATAAATAATTTAAAATAAGAGAGAGATATGGAGGGAGACAGAAAGATGGCTCAGTGAATAAAAGGGCTAGCTACATGCTTAATAGCCCACGTTCAGTCCCCTTGAACCCATGTAAAATGTTGGATGCAGTGGTACTCACTTATAATCCCATCACTGCTATAGCAAGATGGCTGGTGAAGACAGGAGAATTGTCTAGACACCTAAGGGTCATTTTGCCTGGAGTAAGTAGTATAGCAGCAGAAACAAGAGACTCTGCCTCAGTCAGAGGACAGCAAGAATGAACCAACCAACCCACCAACCAACCCACCAACCAATGCACCAACCCACCCACCAACCAACCCACCAACCAACCCACCAACCAATGCACCAACCCACCCACCAACCAACCCACCAACCAACCCACCAACCAATGCACCAACCCACCCACCAACCAACCCACCAACCAACCCACCCACCAACCAACCCACCAACCAACCAACCCATCAACCAAACCCACCAACCAACCCACCCACCAACCAACCCACCAACCAACCAACCCATCAACCAACTCACCAATCAACCCACCCACCAACCAACCCACCAACCAACCAACTAAATGATAGAAAACTTAGAAGAGGTGGAATTAAACCAAAGATAAGATCAGGACTGGGTTAGTAGAGTGCTATGGTGGTAAAGGGTAGAGTGCTTACTAGTAGATACATAAGGCCCTGGCTTCAGTGTCCATTGCAGACAGATATGTGTGTGCATGCATACAGATACACACACACACACACATGGGAGGAGGGGAGAGAGGGAATGATTGAAAGGTGTTCTCTTTGAATTGATAGTTTTGGTCTGGGAAACAGCACAGAAAAAGTAAGAACTTAAGCCCATAAACCAACCGAGTAAAGAACCCTCACTGAAAACAGGCCTAGCTTCTAGTTACAGTGCAACTGGGTCTCACACCAACAGTGCTGCGTCTTTTCACCTTATTCCTGAACTATGGCTGGGGGTTGGGAGTCGGGGGTGAGGACATGGCCTGCCTACTCCTAGATGTGTTGACTTCAGATCAGGTGGGGTCTAAGTTCAGCATTGGCATATTTGTAGCCTTGGCTCCTTTGGCAGGCAAATGATGGGCTGTACCAGGCCTCATGGTTATCCTGATTCTAAGTTCTCTCTTTCTGCTTTTAGCTGCCTGTGAGGCAGAGTTGCCTCTGTTGATAAAGAGCAGATACAGAAGTTCACATCCAAACCTGAATAGCCATTTTTAACTTGAAACACATTTCCTAGAGTTGATGCACCAGAATCCTTCCCTTATTTGGTACATTGCTTAAATCTGAAGCTTGCATGAGGTTGCCAGCGCTCCCTGCATGCTGGCTACTTGCTTTTTGGTGCCCACGGCAGAGTTGTTAATAAAATCATCCTTGTAACCGTTCTGTTTGAGCCTGGAGCTTCATTCTCCCTTGGCTCTTAGGTGCCTTCTCGTCCGTTCGAGGGGTTTTCTTGTGTTTTGGTAGGTGGACGGGCGAGGTTGTATTTACAGATGCTCTATCTGAATTGTGTACAGTCCCTTGAAGATAACGTGTATATACTTACATACCTTGACTTTTGAAGAACTTGTCCTTATTAATATCAGATTGTGAATTTTTTCAGGAAAAATGTTGTTTTAAAAATTCATTTCATTGTTGGTGCTGTTTTGTTCCTGCGGAAAATGGTATTTTTTTTTTCCCCTTCTTCCTCTTCCTCTTTCTTTTCTTGGGTTTGGGGGAGGCTATTATGTATCCCAGGCTGATTTTCAACTTCTTGATCCTCCTGCCTCAGGCACTGTTATTACAGATGTTTCTTCTATACCTGTATGGCATTTTCTTAATGTGCACTTGTGTGCTTCCAGCAACCTGTATAATACTATCTAGTCTCTAAAAATGTATTTCCCTTAATCTGCAGAATTTCTCAACTGCTTTATTCTGATAGGCAGAGAGTAGCATCTGAGACTGTTAGGGGGGTTGTACTTGAAGTTTCTATTGGATTTTGGTTTTTACATCAACATCTGTGATGTCCTTTTCTGCTGAAGATTCAGAGTACAAATTTTGGAACAGACTGTTTGCATTTTCCTTGGGCAGTTACCTAACTTCTGTGCTTAATTTCCTCATCTGTAACATGAAAAATAGTACTTACCTCACAGAACGGTTGAAGGTTAACAATAAGTAGTGAGTGCATCTAAAGCGCTTAGGGCATTGCCTTATGCATTGAAGATTCTATAGAACTTGTTGTTGTCATCATCATGGTGGTTAAATATGACACACATGCTTTGTTTGGTTAGGAAAACTTGAGCCACTAATGTTTGAGTATCTTTTGGTATTTTTAACTCAGAATCAGCCCTTTCATTGAGTCAGTAAATCAATGAGTCCTTAGGCTGAGGACCATGCCCAACCACTAATGGGTGAAATCCAGTAACTAAAATCAGGTTTTAGGACACACTGCTTTCTGTATGGCATAAGGAGCTGGGCAGAGTACTAGATCAGGTAGAAGTCCCTCAGTCCTTTGTTCCTACTGAGCTCCTGAATATTTCATTGCTCTTGCCATATGGTAAACCAGAAATGATAGAGAAGTACTAATCTTTGGAGTCAGCTATTTTCATCCATTTTGCTGTTTGCTCATATATCACCTGAAAACTGCTTCATCCTGGCTTAAGAAAATGAATTGTTGGGCTGGAGAGATGGCTCAGTGGTTTAGAGCACTGACTACTCTTCCAGAGGTCTTGAGTTCAAATCCCAGCAACCACATGGTGACTCACAACCATCTGTAATGGGATTTGATGCCCTCTTCTGGTGTGTCTGAAGACAGCTACAGTGTACTTAGATCTAATAAATAAGAGGAAAAAAAAGAACTGTTCAGTAAAGGAACAATTCAGTCTACAGCTGTGGTTCACAACCTTCATAATGCCTTTTAATATAGTTCCTCATGTTATGGGAACCCCCTACCATAAAATTATTTTCATTACTACTTCAGAAATATAGTTTTGCTGCTATTATGAATTATAATGTAAATATCTGTATTTTCCGATGGGTTTAGGTAATCCCTGTGAAAAGTTATTTACTCCCAGAGGTTGAGAACCTTTGGTCTAGAGTCATGTTTGTCCTTAAATATACTAGTTGTTTTAATTAGTGACAAAGAACTAAAATAAAAATCACTTCCTCAGTCACACTAGCCATCTGTAAACTGCTTATCCCCCCCCCATCCCCATGTAGTTAGAACATACATATTGGGGGTTGTGTGTGCCATGGTGCACTGTAGATACTGGAGGACATACCTTTGTGGAGTCACTTTGCTCCTCCTACCTTTACAAGGGTTTGGAGATGAACTCTTGTTGCCAGGCTTGTTGTACTCAAGAGCCTTCACTTCTGAGCCATCTCTCAAGTGGGATTTTTATTCTGATGTTAATTGTGGTCATTTTAAAAGTTCCTCCACTTGGACTAGAGCAGAGTAGATGAAACTTACAATAGATCAGATTCCTAAAATCTACATAGAACTCTTTTCTTTCTCCATTCTGTCTGTTACCTTCTGATAAGATGATTTAAGTTCTCAAAGATGGTTACAGACAAGGGTAAGGGTGTGCTTTTCCTGCAGTGGACTAGTTATTGTTATAGTCCTGTCTCTTCACTCATCCGTGTGTAATATGTGGACAACATATTTAATTTTTAAAATCTATAATAGGTTTTTAACAGTCACTTACTACATGCATTTTAAGAGCTAAGAACTATTCTAGGCCATTTAAAGACATTTGAAAGGGGAGCTGAGTGTTGCACCCCCTTAATCTCAGCACTTGGGAAGCAGAGGCAGGCAGAGCTCTGGAGTTTGAGATTAGCCTGGTCTAGAATGAGTTTCAGGACAGGTAGGGCTACACAGAGAAACCTGTATGGAAAAACAGACAGACAGACAAACACAAGACATTGAAAAGGGCTGGAGAGAGGATCACAAACATTTGCTGCTCTTCCAGAGGGCCTGCATTCAGTCCCCAGCACCCACATGGTTGCATACAACAATCTGTACATAACTCCAATTTCAGGGGATCTGATGCCCTTTTCTGGTATCCGTGAGCACCAGGCACGTATGTAATTGATGTACATACATACATACATACTAGAAAAACCTTAGTGCATGTAAAGTAAAGCAAATCTTGAGGAAAAACATTGAAAGGAAGTAATTCCTAATTCATCTCTTAAATGAATTCAGTGATGCATTTAGCATGTCTTTTTAGGATTTCTCCATGGCTCTGGACTTCTGCTGATAACCATCAAGCACTGATAACTACAAGCACTAAACTTACAAATAGGGGTCATAGTTGTCTTTGTATGGTGTGATCATCCAAAGTCCTTCCTATCTTTTTACTTTCTTCTCTGACTCCATTGTCATTGAGTGAATGCAGTAACAGCTTAGCCTCTTGTCTTTAACCCTCATCCAGTCCTCAAGACTCTTAAATTTCCTAATAACCAGAGTGACCCTTAGGAAGACAGTTTTGCTCATGTCACTGACATGTTCAAGATGCTTCACGGGCCTTAAGATCAAACTCTGTCAAAGGCTTCTACAGCGTGTCCTCGCCTGCCAAGCACTCCTCCAGACTCGCTCACCCTGCCATGGCAGCCTGCAGTATAGTTCTCTTATGACCATCACTTACTCCGTTTTCTTTGTTTATGACCAAGACTTCTTATCTCCTCCTGTACCAACTACTTACCTCAGACATCAAATTTCAGCTCTGGATATCTGCTGAGAGAGTTTTTCTAATGCCTCTGCTCTCTATATCCACAGTGTCCTATTCTCTAGTCATGATTTCTACCTTCTTGACAGTTCATATGCAGTGTTTAGTACACAGAAGGTACCTGATAATTTCCTGTTGAGGGATGAATGAATAGTTTAATGAATATGTTGACAGTTTGAGAAGGATCTCACCATCTGTCTTATACCCTGTCAATATATTCATTGACAAGATAGGTTTGTGTATGTGCTCACGAGGAACTTTTTTCTTCCTCCCTGCCTGAAGACGACAGTATAGACACAGGAGTTTCAGCTCCCCTACTATTTGGGTAAATGAGTATGAGAGTTCCCAGACATTGAGAAGGATGAGTCAGAAAGAAAATTCATTCAGAAAGTAAGCCAGTCAGATCGACAGTGCTGCCCTTTGGCTGAACTTTCTCTCTCTTTTTCTAGATACCTTGAGATTCTAAGCTTGGTGGCATTTTTGAGTAGCTTGCTACAGATTGTCAAACCAGAGTATAACGACTCATAAATCTTAGTCTGATTCTTTCCCTTGCTTAGGGATACTTTTGAGATGGTCAGGAGGCATCTAGCCTAAGTGTCTTCTCTTTCCACCCTGCCACTTAATTTGGTGGTAAGTATCTCTACCTGCTGAGCCATCTCATTGGTTCAGAAAAGGTAGTTTTAGAATGCCTATATTTAAAATTTAAATTCATATGGCTCAGGTTCAGCTGTCCCAGGACCTCTAAATGAAACTGCTCAGTGAGCTTTTGAGCTGCTGTGCCCAGAAGAGATGAATAGTACTGGTGTGTCAGCATCCCTGTTCATCCTCAGCACTGCTTCAAACAAGGGAGATATGTGCACTGATTTAAAGATAATTTACCTACCTACCTACTGCGTGTGTGTGTGTGTGTGTGTGTGTGTGTGTGTGTGTGTGTGTGGGTGTGTGAGAGAGAGAGCGAGCGAGCGAGAGAGAGAGAGAGAGAGAGAGAGAGAGATGGGGAGTGGGAGTGGGAGTGGGAGTGGGAGTGGGAGTGGGGGAGAACATAACTTGTAGGAGTCGGTTCTTTCTGTCCACCATATGGGTCCTGGAGATTGAACTCAGGTTCCATTCTGAATATTTGTTAAGGGCTATTTTTATTATTTTAAAGTGTACATATGTGTGCATCATTACAGGTCCCTATGGAGGTTAGAAGTGTTGGAGTGACTTCTGATTCGGGTACTGGGAAATCAACTGTGGTCCTCTGGAAGAGCAGTATATGCTCTTAACCACTCACCTATCTTTTAGCCTACATTGTTTTTTTTAAATTTTTCATTCTTCAAGTCATGTTGACTAGCTCACCTGAGGTTTTTTTTCTTATCTGTATCCTAGAAAGGATGCTGAAAATAGGCTGGTTGTGATAGGGCAAGCCTTTAATCCCAGCACTTGGAAGTCAGGAGGAGACATGTCACTGAGTTGCATCCAGACCAGCCAGGGAGGGCTACATACTGAAACCCAGCCTTTACAAAACAAAACAAAACAAAACGGAAATACTACTATATAGCTTCTATTTTTCTTTTTTAACTAATGATTACTGTCCTAGAGGAACATTCTGTGTGCCAGACTCTTCCTCTCTTTATCAGTTCCTTGGATCTCACTTCCTCTCAGACATTCCCTGTCTACCAAGCATGGGAATCCCAGTGCCTCCTGGCAGCTTCAGAGTTGGTAGACTTCGTTTAAAACATACTTGGGGCTAGAAGGTTGGTTTATCTTCTTGGCCTCTAAGCCTCTTGTTTGGCCGAAGAAGAAGCACAGTGCTGAGGGAGACAGACAGCAATTTGGGTACCCTCACGTCTTTTGCTTCCCTGTGAGCTGAACCTTTACAGAAGTGTATGAATGACCTTTGATTGACTGCTCTGAAAGCCCGGGGCATTTTTCTTATGGTACTCTTGAAACTTGGTTTACACCAGTACTGTCTCATATCTAAGGATAGAATCTCTTTTCCAATAACAGAAAAGTTGACTTCTGTTAAAATGTTTGATTCCTATGAAAATAGATTAAAAAAAAAATGAATGCTCCTCTAAAAAAAAATTAAAAATACATGAATTCTGAATACTCTTACTGTCCTTAATAGGATTTATTTTTCAGAAATTTGATTTTCTGCACAATTCTGTGGAATTGGAATGGGGTACATTTTAGACTCTCCCATGCATGGCATTGTTTTGCTGCCACCAAGCAGGTGTTCTTTTTCACTGCAGAGATAACAGAGTACTTAGGTGCAGTTCAGGGAGTGTCCTGTATGGTTTGTATAAAACATTTACTTCTCATGAAAAAAGATTAAAAATTTTTTGAGACACACTAACCCAGGTTGGCTTCAAACTTCTCAAAGACTGGCATCAAATCCATGACGACCTTCCTTTCTCAGCCTGCCAAGAGCTGGGATTACAGGTACGAACTACCAGAGTCAGCCTATATTTTTTGTTTGTTGTTTTTTGTTTTTTGTTGTTTTTTGTTTTTTTGTTGTTTTTTTTTTTTTGAGACATAATCTTCTGTAACCCTGGCTAGCTTCAAACTTGTTATGTAGCTGAGGATAATTTTTTGATGATGGTACAAAGACTAGTAAGTATTTTGTGGTTCTGGAATTAATACATTATAACAAGGGCACAGTTCTGTGATTTTTGTTTTGTTTTCTCACTGTGTAGCCCTGACTGTCCTGGAACTCACTATGTATGTAGATGTAGACTGGCTTCAGACTCACATTGATCCACTTGTCTCTCCATCCCAAGTGCTAGGATTAAAGAGATGGGCTACTACTCCCAACCTAGGAGACAGTTTTTAAAGTACTAGTTCACTTCATTTTCTTGTTGAGAATCTTTTGTTGGGGTTTCAAGTAATCAAACTGTCCTCAGGTTTGCTGTCTAGCAAACGATAACCTTGAACTCATTATGGTTTCCTGGCTTCAGAATTCTTTTATTTGTATTTTAATCTTTTCATTTATGAGCTATGTAATTCTCTAATAGAAACTCCATTTTACTATGTCTGTGGGGGGTGACAGTGCTAACAAAGTATACTGAGGCAACAGTAAAAAAGTTTTAAAGCTGATGATCTAATCAGTGGCACAGACTTCATTTTCTGGAGACCTACTCATGTACATAATATCATTAGTATCTGTTTGGGGTAAGTTTAGAGTCCGTGATAAATTGGTTTTAGTCTTGAATTGAAGAGACATTCATTGTCTCTTTCAGCACCGTCTCTAGGGACTGTACCCAAGAAGCGTTTCTAGTTTCTGGTGAGTGATTAGGTAAGTGTACAAGAATGATTTAGAGGCAGTCAGTCACTCTTTCTACGGGAGTGAGACTGTCTAGGTGTACATGAAAAACAAATTGCAAAAGCAGGGCGTGGCACTTTCAATCCCAGCTTAGGAAGAGGCAGAGGTGGGCAGATCTCTCTTGAGTTCCAGGTCAGCCAGGGTTACATAGTAAGACCCTGCCTCGAAAAGGGGGCAGGGGAAGGAGGGCTGCAGAGGTGATTCATTGGTCTCCATAGTGAATTTCAGAGTGCTTGGCTCTTTTCCATAGGACTTGAGTTTAATTCCCAGGACTCATGTCAAGAAGCTCACAAATGCCTGTTGCTCCCTCTGGCCTCCTAGGGCACCTGCATATGCTTACACTGACATATACACATAAAGAAAATAAAAATAAGTTGTAGAAATGGAAATCAGTCTGTGGTAATGTGCTGGAGAGAAAGCTCATACTAGTGTTTCTGACTCTGAAAAACTTGGTTTTAGTTATGAATTCCTAAGGGCCACCCACAATCTTATCCTTGGAAAGAGTTAGAGGCCAGTCTGAGCTACTACATAATGAGACCCTGTCTCAAAAGACTAAGGGCCAGGAATGCAGTTCAATAGTAGACTACTTGCTTCCCGTGTGCAAGGTCCTGGCTTTGATCCCTCTGTGTTTTTATTTGTTTTTGGAGTTCTTCAAAGATCCTGCTTCAGAGCTAGCTGATTTCATATTGTCCCTTGTGCATGTAAGACTCATTTTGATCAGTGTATAACAGATCTGCTCCCTCTGGGTCTCATGCATTATACCTCTATAATACACCCACATTCTTACTTCCTTTACCAATTAAAGTGGTTTTGGTGATAACAAAGTGGAACAAAGCTAGGGTAACAGATGCTTTAGACAGAAGATAAAGCATTAGTTCTCAAGGGCAGGGAGAAAGTGTATATATTTTCAAATTAAAGTTTTCTTTAAAAAAGAAAAGTGCATAGTGGTACACACCTTTAATCCAAGAGCTCCTGGCAGAGGCAGAGGCAGAGGCAGAAGCAAATGGATCTCTGTGAGTTCCAAGAAACTACATAGTGAGATTCTGTCTCAAAACTAAACAAACAACCCCCCCAGTAGATTCAGTTAAAATATATAATAGTAGCAAATATGGATTCAAGTGGCTTTAAAGAAAACTAGATATAGTTAAAATATAATAGTAGCAAATGTGGATTCAAGTGATTATTAGGTGGACTTAATTTGTCTCTCCCAAGACAGTCCCTTTAGGAAGTATGGGTATTACCAGGATGCTCCAAAACCCCTGGGGTTTTCACTTCATTCTAGGGGCTTTCTGGTTCAATGGTTCCTGTCTGTTCAGTAAAGAAACTTAAAAGCAAAATTGCACTGCTTTTCAGTTGTTCTCATTCATTCCTCATTGCATCAGTTAACAAGGTCTGTTTCTGAGGTTAAGAGAAGGAAAATTATGCATACAGTCTGAAGACCTGGGTTCAAATGCTAACTCCTATTTAAAGCAGGTTACATGTTGGGGTTGCCTTAGGGCTTAATGGATAACGTTAGGCTTGAATTAGTGGACTACTAATGATTCTCTTCTTACTAAAATATCCTTTACATGTAAATATAAGCAACTTATAGAGGATTTCTTCTATTTATGGATTAACGTGTGTGATTAATAGCTATAAGAGAAATAAGTAGGTTAAAATAGGAATAGAGAATGCATACCTTCCTATCTGAAATTATTTCATACCTATGGAAAAGTTGTAAGAAACAGGTTGTATGTGGCATTTGCCTAGAATCTTAGCACTGAGGAGGTGGAAATGGGGAAATTGCCAGTTCAAGGCCAGTCTGAGCTACAGGAAGACCACATCTGAAGGCTGGGGAAAGAGCTTAGGGAGGTTGGGGCAGTTGCCTGAGATATACGACAACAGGCAAAGTGTCTATGTGGAGTTGGATGCAAGTCTGTGTGGTGGGAAGCCAGTCTGTTCACACCATCCTTCTCTACTGCAGTGTCTTGAGAGCTGTATCCAGTTCAAGGCTTTTCTACTAATTTTGGTAAAAACTGTTGGTAACCTTTCCCACTATTCCTGGCCTTGATATAGCAGGCTGTAACTAGCCTGAGCTTTTAAACTACACATGTATCATTTAGCTCTTTCATAGCTATTCAGTGTAATTAATGCACTAAAGGCAAAAATAAAAATGGAAGCTTTATTCACAAGGTTTGATGTTGAAATCGTTGCTACATCTCATTTCTGTATAAAAGAGATAGAACTGCCATAATTTTATTGGTGTTGTGTTCTGCAGACTGACAACCCAGTAGTTTTTATTCTTTGGGTGTATACTATCCAGGGTTATTGATTTTGTTTCTTATTCTAGTAGTTACTCTCTTTGCTTTTATTTTTTACATTTATTTATCTGTTTATTTAGTCCATGTATGTGTATGGGCTTGAGTGTGCATCTGGAGATCAGAAAGGAACTTGTAGGGTTTTCTCCTCTTCCACCATGTAGGCCCTGTCGATTGAACTCGGGTTGCCAGGCTTGGCGTCCAGTGCCTTTACTTGCTAGCCATCTTGCTGATCCACTAACTCCCCACTTGAAATCAACATTTCTTTAAAATTGTTAAAAAGTTTTGAGGCAGGGTCTCTCTCTATAGCCCTGCCTGTCCTAGAGCTCACTCTAGAACAAAGCTTGGCTTCCACTCAGAGATCTACCTGCCTCACAAATGTTGGGATTGATGTGTGTATCACCACTCTCAGCAGAAGTCAACATCTTTAGCCTTCCCTCCTGTCAGACCACAAGGTACTGTTACTAGGAGATCAGGGAGATAGTGAGATCTCCTAGTGTATCTTTATTTTTTTTTTTAAAGATTTATTTATTTATTATAGATGAGTACACTGTAGCTGTCTTCAGACGCGCCAGAAGAGGGCATCAGATTCCATTACAGATGGTTGTGAGCCACCATGTGGATGCTGGGATTTGAACTCAGGACCTCTGGAAGAGCAGTCAGTGCTCTTAACCACTGTGCCAAAAAATACTAAGTGTATTTTTTGTCCCTACTTGGGGCTGGAGAGATAGCTCAGTGGTTAAGAGCACTGCCTGCTCTTCCAGAGGTTCTGAGTTCAATTCCCAGCAACTACACGGGGGCTCACAATCATCTGTAATGAGATCTGATGCCCTCTTCTGGTGTGTCTGAAGACAGCTACAGTGCACTAATATACATTAAGTAAATAAATCTTTCTTCTTTCTTTGGAGTTCAGTTCAACTCCCTGGCCCCTCTTTATTTTCCCGAAGGAATTATCTTAGTTTTGATTCAGATAGCTTTTTTAGAATCTTTGATTCGAGATTGCAAACTGGTGGCTCATAGGCTACATGTGGCTGGCAAACGAGTTTGGACTTAGCTAATGTTTAAATATTTTTTTATTCGTATCTAGTACTTAAAAAGCCAGAGCACTTTACATTAAAAAAAAACCAAAAAACCCATATTCTACTTCCCAGCTTCATTCTACATAAAACATTTGTTAGGATTGGAAAGTAGCAGCCAGGCTTCCTGTTGTCACCACCAACCTACTTTATGCCCGGGCTCTGTAGATACCCTAATCTTCAGGGCCAGATCCAGAGCTGAACTTCAGTTTCAAAAGTTAGGAAAGTACTGGATGAGCCACCTTTAGTAGTCAGAGACCTGCTTCCCTACATAGATAGAAAAATAGTTCATGAGCAGGATCAGGAACTTGTCTAAAGTCTCTGTTACTCTATCTCTCTCAGCATTTAACTTCCATGATTACAGAGCCAGTAGTAGTTTCTGGATCCTATATAGAGGAGGAGGCACCACCCTTTGTAAACCTGCTCAGTTGAAATTCGCGGCTTTGAGTTCTGCACCGGAGTGCCACTGCCAGCAGAGGGTGCTGTCCACTCACCAAGTCTGCTCTTGTCTTGGCTCAGCTGAAAGGCAGCTGTTGGGCATGTGCCCTGGGTCTGTGTGAGAGTTTGGGCATGTCCATTTGGTTCCCATCCCCAGTGCCCACCCCTTTAGACCCTGGCCAGGTTATTGTGTCACTGGGGACTGTATTCAGTAACAGGAAACTGGGGAAAGTTAATTGTTCTCTCCTCTCCCTTTTTCCCATGCAGCTGAACAAAAGGTTCATCCTCAGTTTTCTCCATGCCCATGGGAAGCTGTTTACCCGGATTGGGTAAGTGTGCAGGATGTTTATTTTATTTCCCTACATTACAAGTCATTTTGGAATTTAATATTGTTAGCAACTAGCCTGTGTTTGTAACTGAGGGTACAGGGTGTGAATTCTTAGAGGCCTCCACCTTCCCTTCATTCTCTTTCCTACTGTGCTCATAAAGTTTGAGAGATAGCACTGTCTCTGTCTCTCCTTTTTTTCTTTTCTTTTTTAAAACCATTCTCTTAGAACAGTCTTTCCCAGCCCCCTCTTCTCATCCCCCTGGGTTTCTGTTGACTCTGTCTTCCTGCTTAACTCCCAGGAAGTCTGAGATTGCCAAGCTACATCCTTGGGTACAGCTTCCAGGGGTCCTCCTTGGGGAAAAATTATCTCCTAATCTTTCCTCAATGACAGAGTAACATTTTCCTTCCGTGTTCTTCTGACCCTTCCAACTTCCTATGTACTCAATTCCCTGTGCCACTTGCTGATCTCAGTAAATCCCTGTAAGCCCCAGGGAAGGCAGTGTGTGTAGAAACTTAGGACTGTCTCCCCTAAGTCGCTGGGAAGAGTTCTTGACTGTTCCTCTTGTACATCACAAGAGTGTTTCCTGACAGTGTGGAACTCATCTAAAAGCGTGACAATGAATGCCTTCATGTCAGAGGAGATGTGTACTGAGTGTCTCTGTGTAGAGCCTCCTTGGGTAAAGGACATCAAAGCAAAGAAGCAGCAGCCCTTCTGTAAAGGTGTGCTGCTCAATTGGCTTGGGGTTTTGAGACAGGGTCTCTCTATGTAGCCCAGACTGGCTTAGAACTTGGCAACCTTCCTGCCTCAGCTTTCCAAGTGCTGGAATTTCCAAGAATACCACCATGCTTAGGTTCCTGTTGGTTTTCAATCTTTTTTGTGTTACAAGTTTTATCGAGAGCTGCCCTTTATGGTGATTGGCTTCACATTGCAAATCTCCCATTATGGCCTTTCCCTTTTTCTTCAGTGCCATGAACTTGGAAGGTTCTCTGTAATTCTTTAGGTTTCCTGTAGGAAAACAGCACTCAGGTCAGCTTCCATAGACTCTCTTTACTCTTTTGAAATGATAAAAGGCTCTATGTCCTGCTTAAAAAGCCCTTGCCCTGTTGGTTGTGAGTGTAAGTATGCTTCACATGTTCCATCTGGCATCGTTTTGGGCAAGAGTGATAGTCATGGCCATTTCAAGGATAGTTTAGATTCTGAAATGACTTGGGATCATTGGAGAAGTGCCAAAAGGTAAAATCTCCACCGTCAGAAGTAAGTGTGGAGTAATTTATTTGGAAAAAATAAACTGTGTATGTTAGTTGCTTCTAAGCTCTCCCCAGCATCATCCACAAGCGCTCCAGTGGAAGAAGCTTTTCTAACTCAGCTGTATCCTGAGTGCTCAGTTAACAGTTGTGTGGATGAAGAAATAAACATTCTAAGAAAAAGACAGATTGGAAAGGCCAGAGAAAAGTGTCTGGTATTCCAGTAGGTTCCAGTAGACTGAAGCTGGTCATTAGTGAGTGCCAAGCTGCAGTCATGATGGTAGCTGACGTGGTCAGTATAGACTGGTGAAAGAACAGGATGGCAGGAAGTACTAATTGCTACGATTAAAATAAGCCAACGCCTCTCCCGTTAACTAGCTTCTGTGTGCCAGTTTTCACCTTTCTCTTACTACCACACACTCAACTTTTAGCTCCTTTCCCCTTCTTTTTCCCTCCTTTCCTTCCCCCTGCCCCCTGCCCTGTCCGTCATGCAGCTCAGGGTGTTCTTGAAGCTCAGACCCTTCTTGCAGCCACTTCCTAATGCCAGGGTTATACTTGGGTGCCCACGCCTGCCTTTCTCTGTCTATTGTGCTTGTCATTTAGGTTTTCCTAGACCATTTTGTCAATGTCCAAGTTCACTAACTTCCAAACTATTGACACTTTGAGCTTTGAGAGTCTGTATGTTTGTAGCACCTTTCTGTACATGACAATCACATACTCTATTCCCAGGTTCTGTTTAAAACTGTCTCCAGGCAAATGTTCCTTGGGGGCCAGGGTGCCCCTTTTGGAGACCTACAGTTAAATGTGTCTTGTTCACCAGAAACATGGAACTGAAAAACTTGTTTTATTTCAGAATGTATGGTAAGAATATATAGGATATATTTTTATCAGATTAAGTGTTAATTATATTTTACTTCTCTTTTAAAATTCTCATATTTAAGCACAAAAACTTTGGAACAAATCTGGGGAAAGCTGCAGTAATAATTAAACACCTGGAATAAGAGGACTAAGGATGTAGTTGGGTTGGTTTGTTTACTTGCCTACAGTTCTGGAAGGCCCAAGTTCAATCTCCAGCACCAAGAAAAACTGAGTGTGGTGGCGTTCCTGTAATTCTGCCACTCTAAGTGGTAGAGGCAGAAGGATCAGGAGTTCAGAATCAACTGGCTTTATGGCAAGTTTTTTTTTTGCCAGCCTGGGATACATATGGGAGAGAGACAGAAAGGGGGGTGGTGGTTGGTGTGAATTTCACTTACTCTGTCTGGTCTCAATTTTCCAGATCTCTAATGTTCTTAAGTATAACATAAGTTGTCAGAAAGTTAATGCAGGGCCAGTGAGATGGCTCAGTGTGTAAAGGTACTTGCTGCACGACTGATGCCTGAGAGCTCCATCAACAGGTAGAGAGAGAGCAGACTCCTGCAGTGTATATCCTCTGACCTCTATCCGTGCATTGGGGCACAGATGCTCTAACATATATACTCTGCGTCTCTGTCTCTGTCTGTCTCTGTCTGTCTCTCTGTCTCTCTGTGTCTGTCTCTCTCTCTCTCTCCAAAAACAGATCCAGTTTTTGTCTTTATAAAATGTGAGACACACACACACACACACACACACACACACACACACACACACACCCACCCCAAGAAAGAAAAGTAAGTCTTTTAAGAAGTGAAAAGAAAACAATTGGGTAAACCTCTGTAAAACTAGAGAAGCAGTGAGTACAAGCTACATACAATATCACAGGCTGCTGCCTAACTACCAAGACATGAAATGCGCCAGGCGCTGAGGAAGAGTTAAGACTGAGGTTACAGTGGAGAAGAGCTGAGGGAAGACACACATTGTGCCTCCCTCCTCAGAAAAGTCCTGACACTGTTCTTTTGGTCTTGGTCTTCTCTATGCCTGCGTTTCCATGTTATATCTGTATATACTTGAACGCCTACTGTGTGCAAGGCAAATCTGCTTACTGTTGACATCAGCTGACAGGTTTAAGGAGATTAAATGCCTCTACAGTTGGTTTTTTTTTTTATAACAGAACAAAACAAACAAAAAAAAACCAAAACAATGAGTAGTTAGAAGGCCTCCAGTGTAAACAAGTCAGAATGTTTTTTGCACTTCAGTTTCCTAGCAGTGGTTTAAATAGATTATTATTTCTTTTTTAGATTTATTTTTATTTATTTAATGTATATGAGTACTCTATCTGCATGTACACCTGCATGCCAGAAGAGGGCATCAGATCCCATTACAGATGGTTGAGAGTCACCATGTGGTTGCTGGGAATTGAACTCAGGACCTCTAGAAGAGCAGTCAGTGCTCTTAACCACTGAACCGTCTCTCTAGCCCTCTTAAATAGATTGTTGCTAAGGTTCATTCTAGTCCCTGTGTTCTATAGCAATATGATGTTTTCTCTCATCACCCTGTGACATGGTTTAATTAAAAATTTTTTTCTTTTGTTCTGGGAAGTTTTAAGTTTTTAAAGAATTAAGAAGTTGAGAAAAGATGGGACTCCTGTTTTTTTTTTTTTTTTTTTTTTTTTTGTTGTTGTTGTTGTTTTCTGCAGAAAATGTTATCTAGCCCAGTTGTGTCCTCAGCATCTGAGGGATTGAGTCTGCCCTGTTAGTCACTGTCTGAGTCTGGGTCCCAGTATTGTCTGAAAGATTGGTCTCATGAAATTGCTGTCCCAACAAGACAAGTTGTCTCTAGAGATCACAAGTAAGCCATGTAAGTCAGTGAAGTGTGTGCTGTAAAAATGCTTGGTCTTAGATTTGAAAGAATAGGAGCTGAGTCCTCTTGGACTCTAGAAGAGGAAACAGTCAGGGTTGCCTGAAGGCTTCTGATAGATGGCTCAGACCTGTACTTGGCCTCTTGAGAGAGATCAGAAGCAGGAGACTGGTAGTGTGGACTCTTGAATTCCGACAGCTAGAATAATCTGCTTCCTCTTCCTGCCTTGGTTAACGTCACCACTGGAGTGTGTGCTCGCTTGCCTCAGCACGCCATTTGCACAGCTTCATGGCCTTGGAATGTAAAGACCTATGTGTGTATTTTAGATTTGAGTTCTTTAAAAGTCAGGATTTGTACTTTATAATTTGTAAAATTACTAAATGTCTTTAAATACCAAACTCAGAAGTCTTCATGATAGAGGAATTTTTTTTATATTTTACAATGTAGTTACTCATATTCATTGTTTTTTGTTTGTTTGTTTGTGTCACTTTGTAGTTCTGGCTGTCCTGGAAATCATGGTGTAAAACAGTCTGGTCTTGAGCTCACAGAGATCTGCCTGCCTCTGCTTTCCAAGGCAGATCTAAGATTAAAGCTACTATGCCCAACTAACTTCCTCATATTACCTTTAATGCTTAGTGTATATTTTAGGGTCATCTGTGTGTGTGCATGAGAGTATCACGTTAAACTGCTTTACAGTTATTCACTGGATGTGTGTTGTGGTTTCTCTCATGTGAGTATGAAGTCAGTGGTCCCTTTACAGGCAGCACTGATGGAGGAGGTGCTTTCTGATGGTTTCGGTTGTTTGTTTTGTTCATTATTTATTTGTCTCATGCTGTAGTCCAGCTGTTCTTGAACTCCATAGCTAGCCCAGACTGGCCTTGAATTCGCAACAGTCCTCCAGTCTCAGTTTCTCAAGTTCCCAGGGGCTGGATGCCAACACACTGTCCCTGCAGTGTCTGCCGGTGAGGTGCTTCTGACACTTTCTGTTTCCTTCCTTTTCCCCCTTTATTGTTGTTGCTCCTGTTCTTTCTTCTCATCTTAAATTCTTAATTATTTCAGAGGTAACATCAGAAACTCTTACAAACTCCAAAGCTATAGCTCAGGTTAAGGCTATAGCTACGGCTCCACTCTGCCCCCCTCATCCCCATCTCCATCCTGCGCCCTCCAAAGAGAGCACGTTAGACATGTCCTTCTATGCCTGTTCGCGTGATTATACAGGCATTTGTAAAAACATAATTTTGTGGGTGCCCTCCATTTCTGTTTATTGTTTATTTTGTTTCAAGATAGAGTCTCACTATGTAATATCCCAGGCTAGCCTCAAATTCAACTATCCTCCTGCCTGGGCCTTCTCATTGCTAACATTTCAGGCATATGCCATCATGTACAAGTCTGGGTTTTGCATTTGTGTGTGCTTGTACACAGACAGTGCACTCAAAATATATGTAAATTATATACCATCATTATGTTAGTTTTATTATAAATTTTTTGTAATATGTAGGTAAGGCATAAAGATATTTCTCAAAGAAAAATACATGAAACTACTTATAGTTTCAAACCAAAATCAGAAAGAATTTTGGTTACAAATTTTTTGAAACAGATTTGTATTCATTATTGAATCCTGGAAAGATGACTTTTTGTTTGTTGTGGGTTTTGTTTGTTTGTTTGTTTTGAGACAGGGTCTCTCTCTTATAGTCCTGGCTGTCCTGGAAAACACTACGTAGACCAAACTGGCCTTGAACTCAGAGATCTTCCTGCCTCTGGCAAGGTGATTTTTCCCATTTGTTGCTTAACAACACTTCATTTTGTCAGAGTAACTCTCCTCCACAGCCACCCAACAGATTCTCAGTTTCTGTTTTTAAGACAGGGTCTCTTCAGTAGCCTTGGCTGGGCTAGAACTTGCTCTGTAGTAAGACCAGCCTCAAACTCACAGAATGCTTCCTTGGTTCTGGGAATGAGTCATATTTTCTTATATTTGATGTATGGAACTAATCTACGTTCTTAACCATTGATTCTTTAATTATGTTGTGCTAATCAAAGGAAGGTTTTTGGGGAGTTGTTTTACGTTTCGGAAAAAAAGAATGTGAACATTTGACTTGTACTCGTTTGAGACTTTAGTCTGACCACGGAGTGTTAATGGATCTGTTTCAGTTCCTACCCCAGGGAAGAGGCTTCCTCAGACACATGTCCCATGTGACACTTCTGTCCTGTCATTCTGTGCTGGCGCTCTACTTCCTTTCAACACAGAGACACATGGCCCTGAAACTAGCCCAGCGTGGCTGCTTTTCTTACTGAGTGAACTCTGCTCTTCTTGTAATGAGAAGTACTAGCCCCCTCCCCACCTCCATTGAGAGAGTGCTGCACAGTGTCAGGATTTAAAATGAAACCTTTGTTATAGCCCATGGGGAAAAATGGATCCAATCCAGCCACAAACATCACTCCCTGCCATTCCTAGTCTATCAAGAGCTAAAGCAGCTCTGAAGTTTTTTAGAGGGAAACAGTTTTTGCTTTGTTTTGTTTTGCTTTGTTTTGATTTGGGGCAGGCACTTAAAATGGCATGGGGGTGCGGGAAGTAAACGCATGGCATGTTTTGTGCCAGTGAAAATGAGAACAGTTGAGCAGAGGCGGACTGGAGTAAACTGTGATTGACTCATAGCTGTGGAATGACTTCTGGGCACCAGAGGGTCAGCAGTACAAGTTGCCATCCAAAGGAAAGGTATGAAGATTGCCAAAAATTGATAAAGTCTGGGGTTTTCTTATCAGGGAAGGATGCTATTCAATGAAAAGACTAAGGTTGGGGCAAAACTCACACCACCTTTTTCCAGGATTTCAGAAGGATGATCTGCCTTGGCTTTCCAGAAGCTATTTATTAATCCAACCTAGAGCTGTTCCCCACTGCACCCCTCAGAGTACCACAAGCAATTTGATGGGGTGGGGGTGGGGGTGGAAAAGATACTTTGCTGACCACGAATTGTTCAGCATAGCCCTAAGGCTTGTGTGCCTGGTTTCTCTCTCTAGCACCAAGTTTGAGTTTGCTTTTTATTTCAGAGGATTTCAGCTGTGGTTTACTCCTTGTTGCCAAAGGAGCTCCAGGCATGCACCACTGTTTAGGATCCAGTGGCCACATTTGGCAAGCACTGGTTTGAATGACCTCTCCTTAGAAGCCCTAGGTCACTGGCTGGATTTCTGCCTCCCTACATTACAGGCTCTTCCTGTATTGGGAGTGGCAGTTGGCCAGGGCATTGTATTTCCACTGGACTGAAACATACAGACCTGATGAACAGAGGCTTGTGAGAGGGAGGATAGCAGCACAGGAAGGCTGGGAACAGACCCTTGGGAGCCCTAGGTTTGGGTTCCTTCAAGGGACAGTTTGGGACCTGAGGGTGGGAGTGAGTGTGATAGTGACTAAGAAGGCAGAGCAATGCTCTTGCCTTTTCCTCCTTTTTATTCTTAAATTTTAGACAAGCTATTGCTGTGTGTTCTTGTCTGACTTTGAACTTGAGATTCTCTTGCCTCAACTATTCAAGTGCTGGGTTTACAGGCATGGTCCACCATGTCTTGTTTCTGAGGTAATTCTTTAAAAAATCTTTTGGGCTGGAGAGATAGCTCAGTGGTTAAGGGCACTGACCGCTCTTCCAGAGGTCCTGAGTTCAATTCCCAGCAACCCATGGCGGCTTACAACCATCTGTAATGGGAACTGATGCCCTCTTCTGGTGTGTCTGAAGATAGTGACAGTGTACTCACATAAATAAATAAGTCTTTAAAAAAAAGAAAAGAATCTTTTGTGTGATTAGATCCTTTTCACAGGGCACAGTTTTCATAATGGAGACTTAGGGATGGTGTAGGTGTTAAGAGTTTAAAGGAAATAGGTTCACTGTTTAGAAAACCCATTTCAAACAGAAACTCTTGTCAGTTTGAATCTATTTAATATGTGAGGTTAAGAAATAGCCTGCCAAAATGTAATGACTTATAGCTGTTTATCCAGTAATTGAGTTGTTTCCGTCCCCAAACTTTGAGTACTTTGTTCTTTTTTTCTTCTATATGTGCAAAACTGTGGGGTAGGTAGCAAAGGAAATTCCTTGGTGTTAGTTGTGTGCTTGGGAGAGGGAAATTGTTCTTCTGAGTGCTTTTAAGGGTGTGCCTCAATAATGGGATCCCTGCATTTGTAGGATGGAGACATTCCCTGCAGTGGCTGAGAAGGTCCTTAAGGAGTTCCAAGTATTGCTGCAGCACAGCCCATCTCCTATTGGAAGCACTCGTATGCTGCAGCTCATGACCATCAACATGTTTGCTGTACATAATTCCCAGTTGAAAGGTAAGGGAAATCCAGTTCTTCCATCTAGACAGAGGTGATTTCATATCTTTTCTCTGCTACCTTATCACTAATCCCATCTCCACATACACAGACATACACAGAAAAACAGAAACACAGACATGCAGACAGATCTCTCTCTCTCTCTCTCACACACACACACACACACACACACACACACACACACACACACACACTTACTTCTCCCTTCTGCTGCTTCTTAGATCTTTATTTTAGTCTCTAAATTCTGCAAGACTCTGTAGTGCTTAGGAGAGGTTTATAAGTATAAAGTTTAATTTAAAAATCCAGAGATGCTGTTGCACATCTGGCTATGCTAATGGCAGCAGCAAGGCCTCTTAGAGGCTGCATACCCAGGACTTCTCCCAAGAGAGAGGCATTGCTGAAATGTTTCATTCCGGAGACCGTATGCTTGGCAGGGATTGGGAATTGCTGTTTCTGGACTTGTGTACCCTGTTTGTTCAATATGGAAAAGTCTAGTTCCCTGTGGGATATCCCTTATGGGACCCTGCCAGAGAGTAAGAACAGAGAATTGATGAGCTTTGGTGACTCAAATCTGGAAGCACAAAACCACCAGGCCCAGAATTTGGCCAGTGTACTGGTATGCATTCTGAAGTGTTTTTCTGAACACTTTTTTTGGTATGGGGCGGGGAGGCGAGGAGGGAAGGGCAGATTGGCAGGATTTTAAAATGTTCTGATGACCATGTCATATTTGAAGGATGTTACTAGGATTCCTCCCCCTCCCTCTACCTCACTTAGGTAAGGCTGCTATGGCTTGACTTGATAGAAATATACAGTATGAGTGACATTATTTTGTGTTTCTTTACAACATGTTGCCAAGGAGTCATTCCAGAGCATCAACAGAGCATGTTTGGTCAGATCCTTATCTGCAGTGCCAGGAAGTAGGAATTGCTCCATAGAGACTGTGTCATAAAGCAGATGTAAAGTCTCTGGACAGTGCCATTGGCTCTTTGTGTGTACCTTTTCTCAGAAATTTCTCCTCTCACCTGCAGTCTATCTGCTTCCCTGCCTGTCGCTATTAGGTTCTATGTTCAACTTGCTGCTGGTGGGGAACTTCCCTAATGTCTGAGCATGCTGCTCTTTCCCTACAAATAGGGATTCTCCTGGGACTTGAGAAGCTTCTTAGCTGGTCTGCCCGGGTTTTTAGTCACATCTTAATCCTGGAAGACATCTCCCCATGAGGTTGACTTATACAGCATCCAGAATGCTCAGCAGTGGGCAAGACCCAGAGACGTAGGAACCTTCACAGTTTGGCCAGTTTTTGCCAAGGTGGCTGTTTGAGTGGGGTTGCAAGAAGGCTGGGAGCCTTAAGGGACAGCACTGGTTTCTAAGAAGAAGGAAATAAAAAAGTTTGTAAAGTACTGCCCTAGTGAGGCTGTGCAGTCCTAAAGGGAGGGAAATTTTGCTACTAAGAAGGAAGCTCTCGGGGTGTGGTGGCACACGCCTTTAATTTTGGTCTACTTATCGAGTTCCTGGCTAGCCAGAACTGCATAGTAACACTGTCTGCTCACTGGGCTCTATAAGCAGGGCCTCCAGTTGCCCCTGTGTTCATTTTCTGCTTTCCTACCCAAGCCACCACTGCCGTGTGAGCTAGAGAGTTGGGGCACATAGTTCAGCAACAAATGACCTATGATCTCTGTAGGCATGAATGTAAAGAACCTGTTTTCAATACCTTTGGGTGTGTGGAAAGGAATACCCTAGACTTTTCATAGACCACCAGTGAGTCTTTTTCTTGTAGCTGTTACATAAAGGTTAAGAAAATATGGGTGAAAGGAAGGTGAGGATAGAGAAGGACTCCTGTGTATTTGAGGCCAAGATACTTTTGTAGATCTTTTCTGTAGTTGGTCATAAGGTGGATCCTTTAGTCAGGAATGACAAGCAAAGGCCTATGGCCCTACTCCCTCTACTGCCCTTGCCCTGGCTCTCACCTCCATGAGGCAAGAGGAGCCTGAACTGAGGTGGTCACAGGCTCCAAGGGTGGTTCGGGGAAAACAGCCCAGGCCACAGGATATAACACTCAACTGGGACACAGAGCTCTGCGGACGTGCTGCCAAGTACCCGGTGTGCAGCTGAGGCAGCCATCCAGACCCCACTGTGTGGGCTGCCATTGGGATAGGGGTGAACAGAGCACTCAGCAGGGCTGGTTGGTGGGAAGATGCACTTTTCCATTTCCCAGCACATGAGTCATCTTCTCTGGGCCCCTGTGCTGTGCTTGCACGGACAGTGGCAAGAAGGGGGTGTTGTGGCTGAGTAGCAGCATCTGTGCCGGGGGTGGAGAGAAAAAAGGGCTGGGGAGAGGGTAACGGTCTAAATCCTTCACTAATCAGCAGCACTTTGAATCACATTTTTATGAGTAAGGAAGCGATAAATCCAGCTCTGCGTGCTCAGCCCCCAAGTCCTGTCAGCTGGTGCCCTTCTAACTCTTTATCTCCTGTCCAGTCTGCAGGCTGTCATAGTCACCACCCAGCCACAGGTCCCTGGCTGTCTGAAACCAGGAAGTAAGGCCTGACACAGCCTGGCCTCCCAGGTGCTTTGGGTCCACGGTGATTTGGCAGTCATTGTAAGTTACAGAACATCTGGACCATCCTTTTTCTTTCCATTCCCTCTTGGATGTGTCCTTCTGGGTGGGTGTTTACATATGTCAGTTCCTGGATTCTGTGGAGAAGAGCATTCCAGCCTGAAGCAGAGGTGATTTTCTAGCCCACAAGGAAGTTAGATCTTTTGTCTGTGCAAGAGCCATTTCCATAGATGGGTCAGAATTATGATTTTGAGATCGACAGAGATGTCCTTCCTTAAAAAAATGTGTCCTTCGCTGATGGCCTCCAGTCCTGAAGTACCACCATAGGTCATTCTTGTATTTTATGCTCCCTTTTCAAGAACTACCTTCTTCTACAGTAGGTCAGGAGTACACATAATATGCTTGCTAACACTTTATTGTGTTTACTTTTTAAATGTGCTTTTATTATAGACTTGGAGTATTTAAAAGCCGTGGATACAGTAGTAGACAAAATAGAGGCGCAAAACTATGGTAGAGAGAATGGTGTCCTTCCCCTACATTAGGTTTTGGGGATACTAACTTTCTCAATCATGAGCCTTATGCAAGATCCTACCCCTGTGGTATTATAGTTATCTTGGAATCCTAGTACTGTCTGCGAGATGATTGGAGACAGATACGTTTGACAGATACATTTGTTAGGATGGGATATTTGGGGGTCCTTAGACTGGTATTCCTTAGATACAGGTATTTGTTGAATGCAAGAAGTTGAAGGCCATGGCTCTAGGAAAGCTGTATGCCTTGCTTGGCTAGTAGCCAACATTGGTGGCTAGATGGGCAGTTCCTGGAGTGATGTCACATGTCTATAGCGTTCTGAGCCGAAAAGAAGAAAAGGCCTTCTTCGTGTATCTCAGTGCTAATACTTCAGTAGCTGTCTGGGTAGCTGATAAGAAGCTAGAAGGTAAACTGTTAAACTTAACCACAAATACTTGAAGAACTTTCATTAAAAAAATATAATTTATAGAAATAAAACTAGATTCTCGAAGACAAGTAACTGAAGTAACGTTTGTGGTAGGGCATCATGGAAACCACTTTGCATCCCCCATCTGTGCCCAATTTATTCCAATCTGGACTTCCCCCAGTGCCCCCACTCTTTTTAAAAATAAGTTTTATAATTTTTTTAAATCAAAACCATCTCAGGCACACTGTTTTATTTTACTGTATTATTGGATTATATTTCCTATAAATCACTGGATGTTACTCATTGGCCACCATTGGAATAACTTCCCTTTTCTGTGCCCTGGCCTTTTCTTTTCCCTTCTCTATTAGTTTATAGAGTATGACTCCATTTCAGCCCTGCAGAAGAGCCATAGTAGCGGCAAGAGGGCACCCAAGAGACACTTCATTCGCATGCGCACACGCGCGTGCATGTTTGTGTGTGTGTCTGTGTGTGTGTGTGTGTGTGTGTCTGTGTCTTCTTGCACACTCATGTTGCTAAGGGAACATTTAGGGGTTAGAATTGAGGCAAAGTTAGACTGGCTTTTATTTCATGAACTTTTGTGTTTGCTTTTGGTTTGGTTTGGTTTTTGTGTTTTGAGACTGCAGCTCATTCTATAGCCCAGACTGGTCTCAAGAAATACTCCCACACCACCTCCTGAGTACTAGGATGACAGGTGTGCATCACTATGCCTAGTACATACATGCCTTATGTTATTAACATTCTTGAATTGCAGGATGTAGAGGAAGTGATACATGGGTGTCTTGGGGAAATTGAGAACTACAGCTGCCTACCTGGCACTAACAGTTTAACCTGTGGGCATGAGCTTCTTCATGCCATTAATTATGTGTGGTAGGTGGCTACGCTTGAGAAGTTCATTTCACAATCAGAATTTGTCTTTCAGCATATACTATCCCTATACTTTAGGAAGAACAGTTTGTTCTCTCTTCCAAGTCACTTCTAAGTCTTACTCAAGCAGAATGTATGAAGTGTCTGGTCCTCTGCTTGACAGAGCAACTGTACAGAGGAAATCCACCTTTCATAAGAGGTTGGGCTTGGGAAAGCAGTCTGGAGGAGCCTCTTGTCAACAGGCTGTTTACAGGCTCCGTTCCTTGGCATTCTGATTGTAGCTGTGACTGAAGTTCCTAAAAATGAAGACAAGAGTGACAGAAATAGACGTGTCAAGGGACTCACCTATTTTTCCAGTTCTGAGTTCCAGTGTCTCTTTTGTTTTCAGAATGAATTATGCTTCAGGCTAAGGAAAGAGAAACGGTAGTGAAAAGTTAAATGAGGAAATTCAATCATGCCAATAAAATTAAGCTTACTCTTAGCATATCTATTAAGGAAATGATGTCTGATTACCTGACAATAACAGTGTGGTTTAGTGTCCATGGCTGGTTGGTGTCATGAAAAGGTGCAATATTCCATTGTTTGACAATGATTATGCTAAGTGGTATATTTGGTTTTTGTTGCCATTTAATTCTCAATTTGGCATCTTTTTCTCTGCTTAGAAAGACTTGCACCAAAGGAGAAATACTATATAGGGGAATTTGGGCAGCAGGGTTTGCGGCCACCTTTTCCCTTCTTTTTCCCCAATTTATTTACTTATTCTTCAGTGGCACTCAAATGCAGGGCCTAGTACATCTCGGTAAACACTCTATCATTGACCCAAATTCCTAGTCCCAAATATATATTTAAAGCTTGATTTATTAGATTTTTTAATGGGCCTTTTTTTGTTAAAAATATATGGGGCTGGAGAAATGGCTCAGCTATTAAGAGTACTGGATACTCTTCTAGAGGACCTGGGTTCAATTCCTAGCACTACACAATTATATATAACTCTAGTTCCAGGGGATCCATGGCACCAGGGATGTACATGGTGCCCATATGTATGTGTGCAGGCAAAATACCTATACACATAAAATAAAATAAAAATAAATAATTTTTTTTCTTTTTTTCGGAGCTGGGGACCGAACCCAGGGCTTTGCGCTTGCTAGGCAAGCACTCTACCACTGAGCTAAATCCCCAACCCCATAAATCTTTAAAAAAAGAAATAAAGGCCTAGTTCAAGTTTAAATTTATAGTTTGCATAAAAACTATACATCAAATACTGTGTTTGGATATGTCATATACTATATTTTGATCATATTTACCCCTACTCTTCCTGGTTCTATTCCCTACCTTCATATTCCACCGACTTTGACTTTGTATCCTTTGTTCTTGTTTGCATGTTGTATCCTTTGCTGTCCTGGAACTAGCTCTATAGTTCAGGCTAGCCTTGAACTCACAGAGATCCAACTCCTGAATGCTAGGAATGCTGTATACTGACACATTTATTTTCTAAATACCCCATTGAATATAATTTGTGCTGTCCATGTCCTCCTCCGTGTGGTGCCATGCACTGAGTTTGGTGCACCTATCAAGCACCACACCCTTAAATAAAATTGAGTCTTTATCCCACAGAAGCTGTCAGCAGTCCATGGCTCCTTGATAATGAGGGGTTGGTTTATAAACCCCTTTTCCCTTCGTGCTAGAATATCAACTGGCTTGATTGTTTATAAGTCGTATGCAGGCATCTACAGCTGTTGTGAGTTCATGAGTGCAGTAGTTCTGGAATGTCCAGAAGATACTGTTTTACTGTTTTCCTCTCTGTCTGCTTATTTAAATTTTGCCCCCTCTCCCTTCCTTGATAGTCCTTGTGTCCTGGCAGGGGATGTCCTATTTGTGACTGAACACTCCACTGATGCACATTCTCTCCACTTGGACCCTTGTAAGTTTCTGTGTAACCCTCCAGTGCACAAAGAAACTTCTCTGTTGAGGTATGAGATGTACCCTAATCTATGTCTGTGGGTACAGACATGTGAATTCAGAGGACAGTTTAATACTATGTCCATTTAGCTGAGAAACAGTAGTAGGTTTACCCTTGGGGCCTGTGATTTCCCCAGCTATGGGTTGTTGGCCGGATTTACAGTATCATGCATGTGTTTCCCCTGTGGAGTGGACCTTACGTGCAGTCAGGTGAGTGGTAGCACTTAGAGCATTCTTGCCACTGTTGCACCAATAGCACATCTTGCCACGTCTCTTTAATTGTAGGTCAATAGGTTTGTGACTAGTTAAAATGGTTGATGACTTCCCCCACCCCCACCCAGCAGATCATATAACACCTTCTAGTACCATGAACGCTAGTCAGCAAGAAGGGGGTTTTCTAGCCAATATCAATTTTATGTCTCTATGTTCTGTGTCCAGTGTGTGTAGTGTTTCACCAGTAGGGCCTCACATTCAGTTATGGTGGGCAAACAAGAGCAATGCCAATAGCCTGAATTATTTCGGGGGGCCTCCAGGGCTCCTCTGTCCAACTCAAGGGGAGGTATCCCATACCTGACAATGGGGTTTGCATTCTATGGCTTCTGTGATGAGCGTAATCTGCTCTATAGAGTAAGTCCAGTTACTTTATTTGAATTGGAGGGAGAGAGGGAGGGAGGGAGGGAAGGTGGGTGGGAGGGAGGGAGGGAGGGAGGGAGGGAGGGAGAGAGAGAGAGAGAGAGAGAGAGAGAGAGAGAGAGAGAGGCTCTTCCATGTCTTTTTCAAAGGTCCTTAGTGTTAGTTTTCCCTCCCCAACCCTATTCCTTGTCTCACTCTCCAGTTCCTCTCCCTTATACTTTATACCTCCCTCCCCACTATTCCCCCTTTTTCCTGTGTTCTGCTATCCACCCTCTTTTAAGATAGTTTTGTCCCTCCCCATCAATAATTTTTTTCTAGCTTCCTGGATTCTACAGGTATTTCAAAGTTAAACAAACAAATCTAGACATTCAAAGCTAAGATCCATATGTAAGTGAGAACATGCAACATTTGTCTTTCTGGCTTTGGGTTTCCTCAGAGTATAATGTTCCTAAGCTCCATTAATTTACATGAAAGTTTTGTGATTTCCCTTTTCTTTTTCTTTTTAAGATTTATTTATTTTTATATATAAGTAGTATATATAACTGTCTTCAGACACACCAGAAGAGGGCATCGGATCCCATTACAGATGGTTGTGAGCCACCATGTGGTTGCTGGGAATTGAACTCAGGACCTCTGGAAGAGTCAGTGCTCTTTACTGCTGAGCCATCTCTCCAGACCAATTTCATTTTTCTTTACAGCTAAGTAAAATTCCACTGTATGTAGGTACCACATTTTCATTATCAATTCATCAGCTAATGAACATCTAAGCCTATCCTAACTGTTATGAACAGAGCATGATAAACATGGATGAAAATATGTGTCTGTAGTAGGATAAGAGAGTTCTGTGGATGCCCAGGAGTGGTATGCATGTATATGGTAGGTCTATTTCTAGTGTTTTGAGGAACGTCCATACTGATTTCCATAAAGGCTATACCAGTTTCCACTTCCACTAATAGTTCGTTCATTAGACTCCCCGTTCCCCATACCCCTGCCAGCATTTGTTGTCTTTATTTTGTTTTATGAGACAGGATCTCACTGTGTTATCCTGGCTGGCCTGGAGCTCATTATGTAGACTAAACTGGCCTTGAACTAAGAGTTTCTGCCTCTGCTTCTCCAGTGCTAGGATTAAAAGTTTGAGCTACTGTGCTCAGCTAATGTTTTCTTCTTTTTCTTTCTTTCTTCCTTTTTTAGTACTTTTTAAAGATTTATTTATTTATTTTATGTATTTGAGTACACTGTAGCTGTCTTCAGAGACACCAGATGATGGCATCAGATCCCATTGCATATCATTGTGAGCTACTATGAGGTTGCTGGGAAGGCCCAGGACATTGGTGGAGCAGTCAGATATCTCTCCAGCCCTCAACTAATGTTTTCTATCTTTTTTTTTAGGATTTAGTTTTATTTTATGTGTATTGAGAGTTTTGCCTGCAGTGCCAAAGAGGTCAGAATTGCGTATTGAATCCTCTGGAACTGGCATTAGCTGTGCTGAGGGACTGGGAACTGAACCCGGGTCCTCTCAAGAGTAACAAGTGCTTTTAATCACAAAACTATCTCTCCATCATCATCCTTTATTTTCTAATTATTGGCCATTCTGACTGGAGTAAGATAAAATCTTAAGTAATTTTCATTTGTGCTTGTCTGAGGTGATGATTGCTGGTGAATACTTTAATAAATATTTCTTAGCACCAGGCTTGGTTAGCATCTGTACCCAAGTAGCTACCACAGTCTGTCGCAGTAGGTGATTAGCGCCACTCCGACGGCCCAGGCGGCGCAGCACGAGTTCCTCTCTGCCCGCCCCAATGTTCTAGAGTCCTGAATCACACCCATGGCTTTATGTCTTAATATGCCCTACGCAGCTCAATGGCAGGTCCACTCCTAAGCCTGCATGTGGTTAGCACAATGTCCCTCCAATATTCCTTAATACTTATTAAATCCTGTATTCCTTCTTGGCTGCCCCAGGCCCAGGCCTGCAGCCCTCCTGGGCCGTGACCCTGGGCTCTTACATGCTGGTTGTTCCTCTCTTGCACTTCTCAGGCCTTATCTTTCTGCTTTCCTGGCATGGTGGTTCCCTTTTTCCCTCGGTCCCCCTGCCTGCAAACCCTAAAGTCCGGCCTCTGTCTCCCTGTCCAGCCCTTGACTTCCAGCAACTTTTTTTTTTAAACCAATCAAAGCCAACTGGGGATAGGGATGCTCAGCATCTTACATATGGAGTCTTAACGTGTGGAATCCTGTGCAATTTTGGGAACCCAGTTAACGTGATACAAGTGTTAAACCAAATCCACAATGGCAGTCAAGCTGCACGACAGCCAGGCTGTAGTGGCATACAGCTTTAATCCCCGTACTCTGGAGGCAGAGGCAGTGGGATCTCCGTAGATTCAAGGCCAACCTGATCTGTAGAGTTAGTTCAAGGATAGTCAAGGCTACACAAAGAGACTTTGTACTGAAAAATCAAACCAAAATAAAAAACATTTTCATTATCCTATATAATGCTTTTTTTTTTTAAGAAAGCATTATTTGTTTATTTTATATATGCGAGTACACTGTCACTTCTTCAGACACACCAGAAGAGGGCATCGGATCCCATTACGATGGTTGTGAGCCACCATGTGGTTGCTGGGAATTGAACTCAGGACCTCTGGAAGAGCAGTCTGTGCTCTTAACCACTGAACCATCTCTCCAGCCCCCCAATACAATTCTTGTTGAGCCCATGTGTTCATCTCTATCTCCGACCCTGGGCGAGCACTGATTTGCTTTCTTTCCTTGTAGTTAGCTTTGTCTTTTCTAGCGTTTCACATAAGTGCAATCGTACAATGCTTGCTTCTTTGTGTCAGGCTCAGCAGATTGCTTTTCAGATGTATATGTGGTCTATCTTGTTGGTATTTTATTCTTTTATCTTACCAGATAGTACTGTGTTGTAAAGAGATACTGCATCTAAACCTTTTATTTACTGTTGTCCTATATATGATCCATGAGTGTGGGCATGCATATGCTACAGCTTTGTGGACTGACTTCTCTTCATGGAGTGGCTTCTGGGTATCAAACTCAGATTGTAAGGCTTGTTTGACAACCATGACAACCATGTCTACCGCCTAAACCTCTTTCCAGGCCTGCTTTTTTTGTTTTGTCTTGTTTTGTTTTATAATTCTAATATGTGTTAGCATTTGGATTGTTTGTAGTTTTGAGCCATTATGAACTGCCACACTGATTTATATATTTCTTGAGTGACTGTTTTCATCTCTCATGTGAATGTCTAGGATTGCATTAGCTAGATCACACAAAGGTCTAGATCTAACCCACTAAGAAACTGCTCACTGTCCTTGGTGGCCGGTACTTAACAGGCACCGCAGCCCTGAGTGCCCCATTTTATACCTTTGCCGAAATATCTGATATTGTCAGTGTAGGGGTTTTGTTTGTTTGTTTGTTTGGTTGGTTGGTTTGGGTTTGGTTTTTTTCAAGACAGGGTTTCTCTGTGTAGCTCTGGCTGTCTTAGAACTTGCTCTGTAGACTAGGTTGGCCTTGAACTCAGATCTGCTTGCCTCCGCCTCCAGAATGCTAGGATTAAAGACATGAGTCACCCCGCCCCCACTGTTAACTCTGTTTTAGCTGTTCTGTCACTTTTTCATGTTGGTTTTAATTATATTTCCCTAATGGATGATTTCTTATGTGTGTATCTTGCTTGGTAAGTTAGACTTCTTGCCCGTTTTAAAAACCAAGTTGTTATTAGTCAGAGCTCTCAGAATCTGTAGTTTTACAGTTGGTCCCAGCGCTTCCACTTGTTGCTCCTTTCTTACCTGTGTTCCTCTGTGTTCGTGTGTAAGGATCCAGAACTTTGCGTATCTAGGCAGACACTGTTCCACTCAGCTCTTACTTTCTTTTGGAGAGATTTGTTTTGTTTACTTCCTTTCATAGCCCTGCTCAAAGTGTCCATCTGGGGAGGTGACTGTGCTAGGAACTGGATTATACATAGTCACCTCAAGAGGAAAAGTTAATCAGCACTTTTCTGCTGTCCCTAACAAAGCAAGGGCCACACGACAAAACACTGGGAATTTGTTCATTTATTTGCTTTGTATATTCTCATATCTTTTCTACTTTCAAGCCACATAAGTTCATTGTTTCTTTGTTGAGGTCAAACTTTTCCCTGTTTCCCTAGTCTAAATAAATTCAAACTTCTTAGTCTCCTGTTTTAGAGTTCCAGGTATGTCCTACTACTTCTGTCCTATTTTATACATTTTCTCCCCATTTCACACTCTTCCTGCAATTGTTTTTTGACTGAATTCTTTAAAATTTATTTAGTGAAGATCTTTGATGAAAAATTTTGTTGCGTGCGTGCATGCATGTGTCTATGTGTGTATGTGCTTTACTCAGATGTTCATTACTTTGTGTGATGTGTAGAAGGTAGAGGTTGATGCCGGGTGTCCTCTTCTATCACTCTCCACCTTGTTTAAAACACACTCTCAGGGAACCTGAAGCTTGCTCAGTGAACTGGTTGGCCAACTAGCCCCTCTGTTCTTTTAGTATTATGGTTGCAGATACCTGCTGCCAGGCCAGCTTTTACATGAGTGCTTTAGATAATAAACTCTGGTCCTCAAACTTCACTGATCCATCTCCCCAGCCTAAAACATTGCTTTTTCTTTTTTTTTTTTTTTTTCTTTTCTTTTCTTTTTTTCGGAGCTGGGGAATTGCTTTTTGTTTGCCAGAAAAAGGCTTTGTTTTACCTCATCTCCTAAATAGTTACTGTCTTGAGTTCCCACTTTTGCTGAATAAGGTCAATTATTTTTTTATTTCTTTTTTAAAAACAACCCCTGTCCCCATGCTTTTTGTGTTAAAAACAACAAAACAAACAAACAAAGTCAGGCTAATGAGATGGTTCAAAGGTAAAAGTGCTTGCTGCCAAGGAAAAAAAGAAATTTTCTTTCTATTCCCAGATCTCACAGGGTAGAAGGAGAAAACTAACATCTGCAAGTTGTCCTCTGATCTCTACAGATGTGCCATGGCATGTATATTCTGTTCAGTATGGATGGATAAATAAGTGTAAGAAAAAAACCAAAACCTTTGGATTTAGTGGTTGTCTGGGTTTGGGTTTTATTTTCTAGTGGGGAATTTGGTGGGTTTCATGAGTCTTTAAATTTTTTTTCCTGTAAGTCTTAGGAAATCCTTAGTCCTTCCCCACCCAATATTTCTTCTCCCATGCTTTCTCTAATTAGACACATGTCACACTTCCATTGTCTTTGATGTTTAAGTGCCCCCACATCTGTGTGTGTGTGTGTGCGCGCGCGCGTGCATGCACATGCATGTACATGTGTGCTGCTACATTCCAGATAATCTTCTTGACTTTTTTCTAGTTCATCAAACTTTCACTTAACTATATTTAATCTACTGCTAAGTATGCTCCATTGAGAGTCTTATTTTGTACATTTTTATCTGTAGGCTGTTGTTATATACTTTGTTTTGTATAATTTCTTGTTCTCTGAGCATTTGTAAGCTCATCTTTTATTTCTTTGAAATATATTAGGGGTTGGGGATTTAGCTCAGTGGTAGAGCGCTTGCCTAGCAACCGCAAGGCCTTGGGTTCGGTCCCCAGCTCCGAAAAAAAAAATATTAAACATACTTACTTTAGATACTATAATATGAAATGGGTGCTTCAGATGCAGCCTTGTGGAACTTCAGCTTTATGCCATACAAGTTCAGCTTCTCTTGTCTCTGTGCTTACAAAGTTTTGAAAACCAAAGTTTAACTCCATAAAGTAACACATATCCCAAGGTCCAAGATTGTATACCCATACTACCTTTATTTAATCTTTAAAAGAGTCTGTTTTAGGACTGCAAAATGGCTCATCAGATAAAAATAGTTACTCTCAAGTCTGACAACCCAAATTTAATCCTCAGGTCCCACGTAGATGGTAAAAGGAAAGAACTAACTCCCCAAAGTTGTCTTCTGAGCACCACACCTCCCCTAACACACACAATATAATGTCATAATTTTTTTTCAAAAGATACTTGTGTTTTTTGAAACTAGAGTTTTTCCGTGTGGCTTTGGTTGTCTGTAGACCAGGGTGGTCTTGAACTAAAGAGATCTGTCTGTTTCTGTCTTCTGAGTGGTGGGGTTAAAGGTGTGCCCTCTGTACCGGCCATCATCAGTTCTTTCTAAGATTTTGAAATTACGTTTTCCTGACTAGTTTGTTATGTTTCTGAGGGAGTGGTTCTGTATATTTAGTTTACCAGTGAAATGCTGTGGTTCCTTTTTCTCTTCTCTCTTCTTTCTTTCTTTTATTATTTTATTTATTTATCACAAATCCTGACTGTAGCACAGGCTGGTCTAGTACTCAAGTCAGCCTGCTGCGTGTTGGGATGACAGGCATCAAGTCCACACTTGACCCTTTTGTGTTTAACATCAGTGTGACTAGATCACCCATATGCAGAGAGGCAAGGACATTTAGTTTCCTCTGTTCTTTTCCAGTCTCTGCCCATTTATATTCTTGTCTTATGGCAGATGAAATGATCAGATTCATAATTGTCGGTTTTTCCCAGAAGTGTTTGGTGTGCAGGGCACTTGCTCTAAGAGCTGATTGGGTGAGAGAAAAAGGTACTGGAAGGCAAGGGAGAAGCCCGCAGCTGAAGTGATGGCTATCATTTGTTTCCAAGAGAGTGTGAGCTAGTGATCTGGAAAAGAGGGCTCTCTTGTTTCAGCCACACTACATTACATGTCTGGTGAAGCCTATTGGCCCATAAAATCCTTCCCATTAGTCAGGGTACTCTGTGCTTTTGTTCTTGACTGCTGCTGTTCTTAGAGCTGTTTGGTTGCTTGCATGTCTCAGTTTCCTCTTTAGAAGGCAGACAGTCATATGTTTTGGAATGTATTTACAGTAATTGGAGCTTTTTAGCTTGGTTAAGTCCTCCCTTCAGATCTAAGACTCCCCATTTTAAAGCTTATGTTCAGAAAATGCCCCTGTGATCCCTTGCCCCAAGTGCCAGCAGCAGATGCAGCAGTTGACACGCTGCTGGGAGTCCAACTGCTGGTTAGCTTTCTAAAATCCAGACACGTGCTGTTCACACTTTGGCTTCTGAGGGAAGGAGCAGTGGTTAAAAGAGAGGAGGGGCTGGCAGGGGCCAGAGGGAAAAAGATCTCATAATGCCTGCCCAAGGCTGAAGGCTGCGTCAGCTCTCTTCCTCTCTTCTCCAGCTGCCGTTGGCAGGGTAGAGTAAATCACTGGAGAGTGATTACGAGCTGAATTCACTGGAGACTTCTATGAGACGCATCTGTGACATCACCTTGTTATCACTGTCTGCTCTGCATAACCTCTTTTCACCTCTCCCCTGAGAGAGGGTGATGCCCAGAATTAATGTCAGGGCAGAGAGCACAGGGAAATGTTTGGTAACTTATTTCTGAGATGCCTGCTAAGAGTCCACACTCAGGTCATTGCCACATTTCTTCAAGACTCCACAGTGGAAGAAAAACCTTCCATGCACACATGACCTAATTATCCATTGTGCTTAAATCTTCAAGTGTGAGAGGGAGAAAAATCTAGACAGTTTTGAAACCTTTTAAAAACTATTTTGATCTACATATTTTACTTTATGCATAAGTGCTTTTGCCTGCGTGTATGTATGTATGTGCACTTTGTGTCCCTGGTGCAGGCAGAGATCAGCATAAGGCATCAGACAGGGGTCCTGAAACAGGAGATGGCTGTGAGTCACACTGTGGATGCTGGGAACAGGACTCAGATCCTCTGGAAGAGTAGCTAGTACTCTTAATCTTCCCAGCCCACTTTTGAAATTTCTAAGTGATCTCTCATTGTTCCTTTTGTTCATTTACTTAAGAAAAAACATTTTATGTCTATGGGTGTTTTGCTTTTATGTATATATGTGCACCATTTGGGTGTCTGGTTCAGGTAGAGGTCAGAAGAGGACTTCAAATCCCCTGAAACTGAATTTATAGATGGACATGAACTGCTGTGTGAGTTCTAGGAATCAAATCCAGGTCTTCTGGAAGAGCAACCAGTGCTCATAACAGCTGAGTTCTTTTTCAGCCCCTAAAACTGTTTGTTTGTTTGTTTGTTTGTTTGTTTGTTTGTTGCACATGTATGCATGTGTGCATGCACATGCTCAAATTTACTATGGTACTTATGGAGGTCAGAAAACAACTGGTAGGAGTCCGTTCTCTCCTACCATATGGGTTCAAGGGATCAAATTTAGGTCGTCAAGGCTTGGTTACAGACACCTTCCTCCAACCCCTGTCAACCTTCCTGGTGCTCCCTCTCCTAAACACAGGCACAACCTGTGCACATACAAGCATACATACAAAACCTCTCTTTGTCAAGCAGGGATTCCTTTAAACATATCAGATCATGTCAATCCACTGTTCAGAATTTTTTACTAGCTTTGGTTTTATTTACAGTAGCAACCTATTAACAAGGACTTCCTGTGAGGACTTCCCTGCATGTCTTTTTTACCCCATTCACTTCTGTTTCCTTCCATCTTCTTTCCTCTGCTGTCGTCGTATTGGTCTTATTGCAGGTCCTGTGTATGAAAGGAGACTCTTCAGCCTTTAGGCTTTTTCAGTACTATTCTTATACTTGGAATATTATATCCAGCCAAGTGATGAACCTCTCATCATCTGTACTCTTTTAATACTCTCTGTGAAGCCTGATGTTTCCTGCTTCCAACTAGACTCTGATCTTCCTGCTCTGCTCTCACATGCGCCACATGGTAAAGAGTGTGCAGCTTGCTGTGCAAATGTTTATTATTTCCTCTCTCTACTACTATGCAAGAACGTGAGTGTCCTGGAGATAGGTTTTTGTGGGGGTTTTTTGTTTTTGACATGTTATCTTCGAGAAGAGTGACTGGCTCATTGTCAGTTTTCAGTGAATGTATGTGGTGTTCAAATAAAACACTTGCTTGTTAGTAAGTTGATCTGAACAATAAAAGCTGGGTTATTATCTTCTTAAAATTTTTAACCTTGGGGTTGGGGATTTAGCTCAGTGGTAGAGCGCTTGCTAAGCACAAGGCCCTGGGTTCGGTCCTCAGCTCCGGAAAAAAAAAATTATTTTTAACCTGTATTTCAATAGTGTGTATATGGGTGTTTTGCCTGCATGCATGTTTGTGTACCACATGTGTGCCTGGTACCCACGGAAGCCAGAAGAGAATGTTGGATCTCTTGGGGTTGGAGGTACATATGGTTGTAAGCCATGTGTAGAGGATAGGAATCAAACCTGGGTCATTAAAGAGCAGCCAGTGCTCTACCCCCTTGGGCCATCTCTCTAGCTCTCTGTTGACTGGGTTATTACTAATTATCACACTGTTACTGTCCTTTCCTGGTTTTTATTAAGGTTATTTTCCTGAAAATATCATTTTCAGTCACATGTTTTACACCCTGACATTAAATTAGAATACATTCCGTGTGCTGTGGTATTTGCCGCTAGTCACAGAGCCAGTATCTTTAGGTTGGGAAGTTAATTTCTTCAGAAAAGTGTATGTCCTTTCTCATCTCGTCTCCTAAGATTTTAATCTTTTATTATCACCTTTACCTGCCTGATACTTTTATTTCTTCTTCTGTATCCAGTTACCATATTTCTACTGTCACCTTAGAGCACTTCTATCCTGTTTACATAAACTAATTTTAAAAATTATTTGGCAGACTAAAAATGGTAACAAAGTGCTACTAACTTCCTGTCAATGAAGTTCTTTTGGTTTCTTTATGTATATTCAAAGATTAACAGTTAAAAAGGTACTGAATATAAGATGTTTGGTTGTGCTCCTAAGCTACATGTCTCTACCCTCTCAAACCGCCATCCCACAGACGTGGATCAGGTAACGAAGTTTGTCGAGCCAAGTCGGCAGTTTGTAAAGGACTCGATTCGGCTGGTTAAAAGATGCACCAAACCTGATAGAAAAGAATTCCAGAAGATCGCCATGGCCACAGCGATAGGATTCGCTGTCATGGGGTTCATCGGCTTCTTTGTGAAACTGATCCACATTCCTATTAATAACATTATGTGGGTGACTGAGTTCTTTCTCATTGTGGGACTAGTGAACCAATGAGGGGGTGACAAGCTCATGAAGTAAAAAGTTGCCTGGAAAAAAATAAAAGATGTTTGGTTGTGCTATATTTTACTAATGAGTATTCAAGATATAAATTCTTCATTTGTGATATTACTTGTTTATTGGCGGCAGGGTCACTCTATGTAGTCTAGTCTGGCTTTGGATTTCTTCTTAACTGCTTAAGTGCTGAGACTATAGGCATGTGCTTTCATGCACAAAATTGTAATGAACAACTTTATATATTAAATTTGTGTTTGTGGGGCTGGAGAGATGACTCAATGGTTAAGAGCACTGACTGCTCTTCTAGAGGTCCCGAGTTCAAATCCCAGGAATCACATGGTCACTCACAACCATCTGTAATGAGATCTGATGCCCTCTTCTGTTGTGTCTGAAGACAGCTACAGTGTACTCATATATAATAAACAAATAAATCTTTAGTTTATTTGTCCATCCATCCACTCACCCCCCATTTCACCCCCGCATCCATCCTCTATTACTATGTATGCCCTTGCTGTCCTGCAACTCACTGTGTAGACCAGGCTGGCCTTACAAAAGATGCACCTATTTCTGCCTTTCTAGTGCTGTGATTAAAGGCATGACCCATCATGTCTTGTTAGAATATTCATTGATTTATAATGCTTATGTTTTCCACAGAACTATATTTTGCATGCTTCTTTAGGATTTAACTCTACCATTATTTTCAAAAATAAAGCAGTGTTATTCCTCCTCTTTTCACTTAAAATTTTTTTAGTAATATACTTGTGTCATGTTTTTCCCCTTTCCCAACTCCTCCAAAATCCTCCTTACCTTCCTATCCAAGCAACTTCCTGTGTGTTCTCTCTCTCTCAAATTGAATACAAAAACCAAAACAAACAAACAAAATCAATAAGACAAAAACCAAAAACCCCACAAAACAAAAAGCTCACCAGCAAATGTGAGGTTGTTCTATGTTGGCCAGCTACTCCTAGGCACGGGCCTGCCTTACAGTGTTGGTACACCCATGACACTCTGTAGGAGAAGCACTGATTTTCCATTTGCTGTCAGATAGCAACTGCAGATAGCTTCCTGATTAGAAGTAGCATCCTGTGTCCACTTCATTTTCTCACTGCTAGGACTCATCTAGCTTGAACTTGAGCAGGTCTGTGCCCGTTGCCACAGTTTCTGTGAGTTCATATGTGCACCCCTCCTGCTGTGTCTAGAAGATGCTATTTTCTTAGATTCATCCACCATCTCTGACTCTTAAAATCTTTGTGCCTGCTCTTCATGCAGATCCCCGAGCCTTGAAGGAGGACTTTGATAAAGACATTCCATTTAAGATTGAAGGCTCCAGTCTCTCACTTATCACTCTCTGCATATTGTCCAGCGGGTCTCTGTCTTAATAACTATGTTCTGCAGAAAAGCTGTTTCTCTGATAAGAGTTGAGCAAAGCACTGATTTCTGGGTATAGTAATATATCGTTATGAGTCATTTTATGGCTACTTTCCATTAGCAGAATAGTAAATAGTATTAGGCTTTCTTCTAGGTCCATAACATACCCAGTCTCAGGTTATTGGCCACATTAGCAATGTCAGATATGGGTTTTATGCCATGGAGTAAGCTTTAAATCCATTTTTTAAAAAGTGGTTGGTTACTCCTTTAATATTTATGCACTATTGGACAGTGTATCTTGCAGGCAAGTCCCTGTTGTATGTTATAGGGTTTGTAATTGAGTGATTACCTTTCTCTTTTGGGATTGTGGAGCATACCTTCAAGCACCATGAATGCTAGGTAGATAGTAGGGCTAAAGCTTCTAGTTGAGCACTAGCTCATCTTCTCCATGTTTGATGTCATAAGTGTCTTCAGTAATAGGGCCTTACCAACAGGCTTTTGAGAGCAACCAATAACCTTAGCCATAACCTGTCATATTTAATAGGAACCTCTTTGGCCAACAACTCAGCAAGATGTAACCCATTCTAGATACTGGAGGTTTTGTTTGGTAGCATCAGATGTCTAGTCGGGTCATTGATTCCCCCATTTTGTGGTGACTTCTTTAAACTCCTTTCATATATGCATATATTTAAAGAAGTTTTTGTACAGCAATAGGTTTCTCCCCTCCCCCTTCCTATATTAGTCCTCTTACTCTAGTTTCTCCTTTATCTCTCCCTTTCCTGGGAGACTCTCTCCTCCCCCACGCCCTAAGCCCAGTGCTAGGTACCTACTCTGTGGTTACTCCGATGACAGTACTTATATTACAGGCTTAAAAGCTAACATCCACACATAAGAGAAAACATGCAACAGTTGCTTTTTGGATATGACTTTCCTCACTCAGGATGGTTTTTGTTTTTCTACCTCTGTCTATCTTTGAATTTCATCTTTCTTAACAGCTGAATAATATTCCATTGTTTAAATGTGCTACATTTTTATTATCTGTTTATGAGTTGATAAACATCTAGGCTGTTTCCAATGTCTGGCTATTATGAAAAGAATAGCAGTGAACATGGATAAGTAAATATCTTTATAGTAGGGTATAGAGTCGTTTGGTTATATGCCTAAGATCTATGTAGCTGGATCTTGTAGTAATGGATTCCCAGCTCTCTCAGGAACTTGACAGTGATTTCCATAGTGGCTGTTGGCTTTTCAAAGCAGGATCTCACTCTGTACTCTGCTTTATCATCACCATGGAGTTCCAGGTGTGAGCTACCACATTTGGTACATTTTTAGATGTTTAGTTGTTGGGTTAAAAAACTTGAAGTCTATCAACATTTCTAATAAATGATGCTATATTACTTTCTTGGAAGAAATACTAGTTTAACTCTTGGAGGATGAAATAGTAGAGAATGGCCCTAGGGCCTTTTTTATGTTAAATATAATTTAACTTATAACTTAAGTTATATAACTTACAAGTTATACTTAACACATTAAAGTTGTAGTAAGTAAACTCTAATTTGTGTAAGTATGCCATAAGTTATAGTAAATATATTATTATTGAACTACATTTCTGCCCCTTTTTGAAATTTTTGTTTCTCTAACTTACCCAGCTTGACCTGGAACTTGTGATTCTCTTGCCTGAGTTTCCTGAGTAGCTGGGATTGCAGATTGCACCATTACACCTGGCCAGTTTCTGTTTTTAATCTTTTGAGAGGAAGATGATCTCTTGCAGCTTTGGCTGGTTCCCAATGCTTTGTACCTGAGGTGAGGTATGAGCCACTATGCCTAGTTTTGTGAAGTGCTGGGGACTGACCTTCATGACTGTTACTCTACTAGCTGGTGCACACCTCCAGCACCCAGTATATACTTTTTTGTTTTGTTTTTGACAGGGTCTCTTATGTTTCCCTGGCTGCCTGGACCTCTCTGTTCCTCCTGAAGTTTGCTCTTGCTTTGTGCTGTCCTGTGACTGAACTCAGGGCCTTGTGCATGCTAGACAAGCACTCTCACAAGTGACATTTGCTCCCAGTTTGCATTTTATTTTATTTTACTTTATTGTAATTTGTTTTATGTATGAGTGCTTTGCCTGCATATGGCTATGCATAATGGAATGGGATTCCCTAGAACTGGAGCTAAGGATGACTGTGAGCTACCATGTGTGTTCTGGAACAGTGCTCTTATGTATTTACATTTTTGTTTGTTTGTTTGTTTGTTTGTTTGTTTTATGTATATGAGTACACTATAGCTGACTTCAGACACACCAGAAGAGGGCATCGGATCCCATTGCAGATGGTTGTGAGCCACCATGTGGTTGCTGGGAACTGAACTCAGGACCTCTGGAAGAGCAGTCAGTGCTCTTAACCGCTGAGCCATCCCTCCAGCCCCTCAGTTTTACATTCTTAACAGCAATATTTAAGGATGTCCAAAAGACAGATTGACTGACTGATTTTCTCTCTCTCTCTCTCTTTCTTTCTCTCTTTCTTTCTCTCTTTCTTTCTCTCTTTCTCTCTCTCTCCCTCCCTCCCTCCCTCCCTCTCTCTCTCTCCTTCTTTTTTAACAAGGGTTCTCTATGTAACCCTGGCTATCCTGGAACTCCTGGGACCAGCCTGACCTCAAACTCAGATGTACACCTGCCTTTGCCTCCCATGTGGTTGAAACAAAATATAGGAAAACTTATCCTTTCTTTAAGTCAGAACTTGGTAGTTTTTAGTTCATAGCAAAATTGAATAGAAGGTATAGAAACTTCCCTTATTATATATTTTCCCTTCCTATACAACCTCCTTCACTATCAAACATCTAAACCAAAGCGATTATGTGTATTCACTTTTAGTAGACATATCACCTCAAATATGTAGTTTATATTTGTGTTCACTCTCATACATTTTATGTTTGTTTTCATTTATGGGTCTCAACAAATACACAGTGGCACATACCTGTTACTACTGTGGCTATGGTTGGTTTTGCTATCCTTAAAAATGCCCATGTGTGGGGCTGGGGATTTGGCTCAGTGGCAGAGCGCTTGCCTAGGAAGCGCAAGGCCCTGGGTTCGGTCCCCAGCTCCGAAAAAAAACCAAAAAAAAAAAAAAAAAATGCCCATGTGTTGTCTTAGCATCTGTTTCTTTCTTTTGACTCCTAGGAAACCACTAATCTTTTTACCATATATATCTCTATCATTCCCATATTGACATACAGTTGGAATCATGGATTATGTATCCCTTTCATGCTGCCTTCTTTCAGTTACTGATATGCACTCATGTTTGGTTTGGTTTGGTTTGGTTTGAGACAGGGTCTCACTATGTAGTTTTGGTTGGCCTGGAACTCACTGTGTAAACCAGGAGGGTCTTAAAATCATAGAGATCTGCCTGATTCAGTCTCTTGGATGCTGGGATTAAATTCGTGAACCACCATGTTTGGGTCTATAATTGTTTTGCTTGCTTATACCCTGTGTGTACCTAGGTTCCTATGGAGGTTGAAAGAGGGTTATTGTATCCCCTGGATCCCCCATGTTGCATCTGGAAACTAAACCTGGGTCCCCTGCAAGAGGAACAAGTACTCTTAACCACTGAACCTTCTCTCCAGCCCATGATGAATATTCTGTTGCCTGGCTAATCTACAGTGTATTTGTTTACATTGCTGGGATGCATCTTGATTGTTTCCAAGTACCGGCATTTCTAGTATAATTGTTTAAAACACCCATGCACAGCTTATTGCAGACCTAAGGTTTTACTATTTGATTGTTTATTTGGCGACCTGATAGCTGGTACCTATATTTAGAGTACCTTACTTTTTTGTTTTGGGGTCTTTTGAGTGTGTGTCTGTGTGTGTGTATCCCTCCCTGCCCTGCGTCCCCCCCCCCCCGTGTGTGTGTGTGTGTGTGTGTGTGTGTGTGTGTGTGTGTGTGTGTGTGTGTGTGTGTGTAGCTAGCTGGAGCATACACTTGGAGAGTCCAGACATGGACAGTGGGCGTGTTCCTGTGTGACACTCTGACTCACTACCCTGAGATGGGATCTTTCAGTGAATAAGAAGCTCTCCATTTTTGCAAGAGCTCAGATTGTCCCTGCCCCTGAATGCTGGGGTTGACGACATGACAGCTTTGCTCAGTGATTTATGTGGTTGCTGGAGATTTGAACTCGGGTTCTCATGCTTGCAGAATAAGAGGTCTTAACCTACTGAGTCATCTATCTTTCCACCCTAGTTCTGTTGAGACAGCATCTCAACTTGAGCTCAGGTTGGCCTTGAAAACTTGATCCTCCTGCTTCAGCAGTCTGAAGTGCTGGGATTACAGACATGTAATTACCATGCCCTGCTGATAGTACATTTTGTAAGAAACTACCAAGCTGTCTTCAAACCTGCCTTATCATAAATTACATTTTGTTGACTATTAGGAAGAATGACACTTTCACCAAGTTTTATTAACCATTAAAGGTTCTATATATAGTCTTATATATAGCCTAGTAGATTTTACATCAATTTATTTGAGCAGATAATAAGTATAACAAGTACTTGCTATATTCATTGGTAGTTTTTTAATTTATTATTATTATGGGGGTATAATTATATATATTATAAAAATATATTAGTATAATATAATAATATATTGTTATTTAATTTATTATTATTATTATTAATATGTGTGACATATTGACATAGAGGTCAGAGGACAACTTTGGAGTAGATTCTGTCCTGCCACTTTCATGTGAGTCCTAGGAATAAAACAGGTAGCCAGGCTTGCACGACAAGAACCTTTACCCTCTGAGCCATCTTTGTTGGCCTTATACTGGTAATTCCTTGTTTGCATTTGCATTTTTTAATTATTTACTACTACTTCAAGCATGATTACAGAGATAGATGAACTGGAGTGATGAGGGAATGAAGAAAAGATAGACATGTAGACACATGTACAGGAAAGCTGGGGTCAGGTAGGCCTGGATCTTTCTGATGGAGAAGTCACAGTACCCAGAAGTTATTGTGCTTATATAGATTTGAATGGGGAGGTTGGATTGTTACATTCAGCTAAACAAGGAGGCAGGGTTTATGGTATACAAATAAATCAAAGAGACATGTTTAGCCAATCTTGGAATAATCTGCATAGGTAGGGGAACAGTCATCAGGCTATAAACGTCACAGGAAGGGAACTATAGTGGACATTTTCTGCACCTTATATCACTATCCACATTCAGACTCCTGAGGAAGGCTTTGCCATTTCCCTCTGATCCTCACCTTCAGCTCCTACCCTTGGGGGTGGGGGAATTTACAATATTCTAATTAGTCTGAGGTCTTTGACATAGCCAGTCCTGTCAACAATACGCATTCTTAGGGTTTCACAATTTATTTTTATGTCTGTGAATATATATGCACGTGTGGAAACCAGAAGATACTGGGTCCTCAAAGGTGGAGTTACAGGAGTTTGTGGGTCACCTGGTTTGTTGTGTAGTGTTGGGATCTGAGATCCAGTCTCACAATTACCAGTGCTCTTTAGCCCAGTCTGATCTGTGGGGAGATTGGAGCAGATCTTCTTCCCTTAGTAATATCTGTTCTCAGCATTTTGGCTTTCCTTCCTCTTGGCCCCTAAAGGCAGAAGTGTGTTACTAAGGGAGGGAAATACCTCTACATCTGTGTGCTAGTCCTTTAAGAGAAAGCCTAGCGGAAGTGATGTGCAGAGAACATCTGCACTTGGGGCTGAGTGGAGAAAGCGAGATGCGCTGCAGCTGGTGTAAGGCCCTGGCAGGCTGCGGAGCTGCTGTCTGTTGGGGTTTACTTCTGTCTACATTGAAACATGGCTTGGGAGGGGGTTGGTGGCCTGCTGCCAGCCTCAGTTAGCCTGCCCTCCTCTTTCCTCCTCGCCCCCTTCCCCCAGCATCCCCTCCCTCATGCTTTAAAGTCACATTTCCAGGCCAGACGTAGAATTAATCTCTGGGCACTTCACATTGCTGGCAGCTGAAAGCAGGATGTGGGATTTTTTTTTTCTTTCTTTCTTTCTTTTTTTTTTTTTTTTTTTTTTCTCTTTCTCTCTGTGTCTTGGCTGACTTTTTTTACCTCTCGAAGAATTTGGAAGGCCGTGAGATCTCCCCGCCGCCCCCCCCCCCCCCCCCCAGTGCTGTGGAGTTTTTCAGCTCGCTGATCACCGTGCTGCGGCTTCACCCTAATAGACTTCATATGCTGATGCAGTTGACATCAGTATCAAACTATTTTACATGTGATCTGGTGTATTTCCTGAGGAAATCTGCAAGATATTTATTAAGAACTAATAAAATAAACCTCTCCATGAGTTTTTAGGTAGTTTTCAATTTTTCATGTCTCTCTCGTTTCCTCTTATCAATGAGTTGCTATTTTCTCTCTCTACTCTGACCATTGCAAAAGGAAACAAAAATAAATGTTTTAAACTGTTCCTGAAGGGACAAGGAGAGAATAGTTCTGCCATGATGTATCAGCCAGGGCTGTATTTTTAGTGCAGCATTGTAGAAACTAAAAATATCCTGTTATAGTGGATCCTTTTTATAGGTCTCTTTCGCTGTCTCGCTCTCCCTGTGTATGTGTGTTTATAATGTTGTAAGCACAAGTGCCTTTGTGCATCAGCAGCCGCTCTTCTCATTACAGCTGGACTCCATTAGTCCTTGAAAATTAATGTAATCCTAGTTAAGAAAAAAATTAATTACTCTACCAGAGCTGTGTTTCATCCAAGGCTAGTGTTAGCTCCCTAGCTGGCAGCTTAGTTTGAGAGGCTCCAGGGACCCATGGAGTTGTGGCTTTGGTATCATAGCATTTGCTGCTGTGTTTTTCCTGTTGAGAGCATTCCTCACTTCTTAAGGGTTACACATGTGGCATGCAGAGTGACTGCAGACCCCTCTGCCTCTGTGAATTACTGTTCCCGTCTGGTCGTCCCCAGAAGAAATGTCCACCACAGGCTTAACTCACCTGCCTTTGCAAGTTTTCTTCCTGGGTTTCTTTATGACAGAGTTGCTTTCTCATGTGTCCCCGCAGAAGAAAAAAACCTTTGTGAAAGTCTAAGAGATGGGTAAGATCTGCCAAGGAGGAGTTGTGTGTATGATTAAGAATGGCAGTCACAGGCTGAAGAAGTGGCTCAGTGCTGGGTCACTTGCCTCGCATACATGAGACCCTAGGTTCAGTCCCATGTGCTGTTTAAAAAAAAAAAAAAAAAAAAAACAACAACGCAAAACGAGGATGACAGTCATGATTTGTTAAAGGTTTGGGCAAGTTTGTTTAATGCATACCTTTTATTATAAATGAGCATGTTAGAGTTGACTGCCAGTTTCTAATCAGACTTCTCAGCACCAACCCTGAGGAGGGATAGACCAGCTCATCCTGTGAGTAATATTTCCAACATTGTGATCAGCGTTCCGGGATTTGGTGTGGGGCACAGTCCAGAACTGGCTGTAGTCTGCTTGCCTTCACAACATAGATCTTGTATAATTGCTTGCTTCTGATGTCCTTTGTTTTGCCTCTTTGTGGACTTGGTAGGGTCTAGGATATGGGGAAGAGTATGTGTTATTTGTTTCCTTACTGTTCAGACTCTCCAGGACCTCAGTTGAGTGGTCAGGCAGGATCCATCTGTCTTGGACTACACTTTTCTTTTTGTGCTGAGCTTGGGCATGAGCGGCTTAGGCCTGGATAAGTCATGCCAGGCCTCCCAGTGTGCCACGATGGCATGAATTCTTGTGGAGCTGGTCAGAACAAAAACGGGGTTAGTGCCCTTTTGTTTCTTTTGGGCATGGGCTCTTGAGGCTTGTATCAGGACCTAATGTTCTTTCCTGCTGCTAACTGTAGGTCTTCTTTGGCTCCTCCTTCTTACCCTGTAGCTAACAACTGGTTGAGCCTTCAGCTTCCGGTATTTGATCCCTAAGCACTGTAGCTCAGTAAAAGTAATAATTAGGCATTTTACACATGTATTTTATTAGTGAAGAGAGCTGGTGTGTGAGGGGCTGTAATTCTAATGCAGTCAGTTTCCAGATTTAAAAAACGTAGAACAAGTTTTTAACAGAGGCAATGGTCCTGTTACTTAGAGTTCTCAACTAAGCTGAAATCAGAGCAGCGTGGGACCTGTAGAGAAGTGTGCTGCTGAGAGGGTGCAAAGCCACGTTCCTTGTTGTTACAGTCTGTGCAATGCCCGTCCTTGAGGGTGTTTGACGCTGGCATTGGAAAAAAGGAAACCTTGTTTTCCAAGAACTCTGCTCTCTCTCAGCTTGATAAGCATTTAAAAATAAAAGCTGCACAATTGAAATTGGCAGTGCATCCTCATTCTTTTGTCTCTCTGTTTATTTTTTTCCCTCATCCCTCAACATGTGTGCTACAGCCCATGGTTATTACACCCTCAAGAATGATGTCCTGGAACTCAGCAAGCTTGCACCAAGGTCTGCCCGCCCTACACTGTTTGAAGCTGGCTGAGGCGTAAGTGGCCTAGCATGGTGAGGCTGCAGATTAGCCTCAACAGCCCCATCTGTGGCACATTTCCCCTTTCTCCTGGAGCTGTTGCCTGGAATTTTGAGTTCTAGAATCCCAATTGTCAGCTCAATCTTGTTAGTTTTTGTAGTTAACTTAATTGATTTGTTTACCTCTCCATTGGAGGAGCTCAAAAAGAAAGTACTTTGGCACTGATAAGGAGCAGTTCTGTTCTTCCTTTCAAAATAGATTCTTGTGAGCTAAGATTTCATATCAAAAAGCTACAGTGGCTTAGGATAGGGGAAAAAATTCTACTGTGCCCAGAGAGCAGTCCGGTTTCTAAAAGATTACTAATGTAGAACTACCTCCATTTAGCTGGTGCAGTTTTATAACTAGAGGAAACTAGGGGTGTTGGAGGGAACAAACAAAAAAGAATCATCAGAAAATGTGTGTGTGTGTGGGGGGGGGGGGCTTTGTGAGGCAGCACCAGACTGTTCTAAACATCGTATGTAGTTTGGAGTCATATACATGTGACCTCAACAAGAATTGCTTGATCGATAGCAGTGTGGGTGAGCACTGGCTTTCCCATTTGAGTGGGTTCTGGTTAAAGCAACTTCCAAACAGCATGTCACTTGTTCTAGCATTTCTGGTTGTCGTTGCCACTTGGTTGAGTCAGAATCTGGAATGAGTTTGGTTAGGGTGTAGTTTCAGGTTTGCAAACTTCCTTCCTAGTTGATGCTAGCAAAGTGTGAGTGCTTGATGTAACTGGATAGGGTGTTACTTCAGGTTAGGAATCCTTGCTTTTGCTGGCTGCTTAGACTGAACTTGGTATTACTGCTTCCCAAAGAATATTTTTGGTTTGAAAACTGGAGGTCAGCAGTTCGCAAGTGCTGAGCTTGAAGCCAACTCTGTGGTTTGTCTTATGCCACTGGGCCAGCAGCACTGCAGTCCTGATCGATTGATCCTCAACAATATGAAACCACGAACAGCAACTGCCAGACGAAACTCCATCTCACCCCATTCCCTTCTCCAACATGTCTTTTTGCCCAGGTCCCCTTTCTTTCTCCTCGATTGCTTGTCTTCTCCTTGGTTATATATTTTACTTTTGAGGGTTTATCTTTTTCCATCTCTCTGTCTCTTTCCATAACAGTTTTTAATAATGTTTTAGTTAGTTCCAGCCTTTTCCCTGAATGGATCCCATTGGAAAATGCGTTTGAAAGGAAACAGTTATACACTTCCCCTCCTTTGAAACTGTTTGGCACCTTTTCCAGTGCAGTAAACCATACAACATGTATTTTCAAAGTTTCCAAACACAGACATGCTGGCGTTAAATTTATGAAAAATATTTTACTCAGCTGTATGCTAACTGTGACTTTCAGAGATTCTGATCACATTTGAAAATTGGTGGTGACTTTTGGAACCTCAACAGGTTTTCAGATCTCTATAGGAAACCTAGCCACACTGGCTCTTCGGAAGTCTATGGCACTTTGAGCTTTGGCCTTGGTCTGCTTGTTGGGCAGGCCAAATTGAGGCAGATGTGGATGTGGGAATTCTCAGTCACACCCAGAAGAAAAAGGGAAAGTCAGTAAGCCACTGAATGATATTGCATTGCTGTGCTGGGCATGGGGAACAGGACAGTCCTCCTGTTGAGTGCAGTCAAGGGGAGCAGTAAAGTAATCCTGACTGTATGGCTCAGCCTTTGCTTTGAGACTAGACCTCTGGAGGCTAAAGCTGGCTTTGAGTTTGCTACGTTGTCAAGGATGATCTTGAACTTCTAATTTTGTTGTTTCTGCCCCCCGGGTGCTAAGATTACAGGCTTGTGGCACGAGGACCAGTTTTCTTTTCTTTACAATGTCATTGATAAGAAGAGCTCATTATTGGCATTCAAAGCACTGATACTGCTAATGTTGTAAATGCTTCCCTTGCCTTCCCCTTTTAACCTGTGGTTTAGTTAAGATCGTATCTGAGGCAGGTTTAGGTTTCTGACTGAGGTTATAGTTTGGTCAGTAAAGGCAGGGATTCTTCTTAAGGACCCCAGAAGTTAATTTAGATTCCTAGGAATACTGTTTAAGTAAGAAGCCTTTTAGAACAGGGTTCTCCAAATTGCTCAAACAGCTGCATCACATCTTGGCTCACATAGCTTTATGTACTACACCATTTTCAGCTTTTCTTTGCCTATCGTCCTGACAGGGTTGAATTCTGCCTTACAGCATAGAGATAAATTCTGCACTGCCTTCTTAGGCCAAAACAAGGTGCTTGAAACACCTTACAGAACCTGGGTATCCTGAAGGCCGTTTGTCCCACTCAGTCCAATTAACAAGAGTTTATGGAAGAATTGGGGGAGGGGAGAACATGATCAACTACTCTTGTCTCTTTCTCCCTAAATGCTGGGATTACAGGATTGCAAAACTAGTTAAAACTACTCACAAAGCAGAAGCAGGAAAACTGAGTCAGAGACCAGTCCTAGCTACAGTGTGAATTCAAGATCAAGTGGGCAACTTAATAAGACTTTGTCTCAAAATAAAAAGTAAGAACAGAAGGCTGGACAGACGGTTCAGAGGTTAAGCACTGGCTGCTCTTGCAGAGGACTTGGATTCAGTTACCAACACCCACATGGCACCTCACAACTGTCTGTAACCCCAGTTTCAGGGGGTCCAACACCCTCACCCAGACAAACATTCTGGCAAAACACCAAAATACATAAATTAAAAATAAATAATTTGGGGCTGGAGAGACAGCTCAGTGGTTCAGAATACTCACTGCTCTTCCAGAGGCCCTGGGTTCATTTCCCAGCCACCACATGGTGGCTCACAACCATCTGTAATGGGATCTGGTGCTCTCTTCTGGTGTGTCTGAAGATGGCGACAGTATACCCATATACATTAAATAAATAAATCTTAATAAACAAATAATTGTTTCATAGGCAAATGGATGGAACTGGAAAATATCATCCTGAGTGAGGTAACCCAATCACAGAAAAACACACATGGTATGCACTCATTGATAAGTGGATATTAGTCCAAATGCTCGAATTACCTTAGATGCACAAAACACATGAAACTCAAGAGGGATGACCAAAATGTGAATGCTTCACTCCTTCTTTAAAAGGGGAACAAAAATACCCCACATGTGGCCCATACATATACAGCCACCAAACTAGATAAGATGGATGAAGCAAAGAAGTGCAGGCTGACAGGAACCGGATGTAGATCTCTCCTGAGAGACACAGCCAGAATACAGCAAATACATAGGTGAATGCCATCATGAAACCACTGAACTGAGAATGGGACCCCCGTTGAAGGAATCAGAGAAAGGATCTGAAGGGGCTTTAGACCCCATATGAACAACAATGCCAGCCAACCAGAGCTTCCAGGGACTAAGCCACTACCCAAAGACTATACATGGACTGACCCTGGGCTCCAACTGCATAGGTAGCAATGAATAGCCTAGTAAGGGCACCAATAGAAAGGGAAGCTGGACCCCCCAGTGAACGGGATTCTTGGGGGAGGGCGGCAATGGGGGGAGGATTGAGAGGGGAACACCCAGACAGAAGGAGAAGATGAGGGGTTAGGGGGATGTTGGCATGGAAACCGGGAAAGGGAATAACATTTGAAATGTAAATAAGAAATACCCAATTTAATAAAGATGGGGGGGGTAAAAAGAGGCTACGGCTATATAACTCAGAGGCAATGCTTTTTTTTTTTTTTTTTTTTTTTTAGCATATACGGAGCCTACTCCCTAGTACTGCAAACAATTCAGCAGTGTTTATATTTATAGGTTTCTATCGTTACCATATTAGCTTTTTCTATAGTGACCATATTAGCTTTCTATTATACCAGATACCAAGAAAGCCAATTTAATAGGAGACATTTACTTTAGCTCTCATTTCTACAGGTTTCAGCTCATGGTTGGCTGACATTGTCATTTTAGGGCCTGTAATGAGGTAGCACATGATAATAGGAAGTAAATGGCAGACGGAGCTTCATGGCTGAGGTGTAAAAGGAAAGAAGGAACCAAGGTGGTCATGTCCCCAGTGGAACTTCCAGTGAGGCTCTACCTCTTAAAGGGTCTCCTATCTTCTGATAGCACCAAGGTGAAGAAGGTGAGGAGTAAGCCCAAATACTAGATAGAACTGACAGATGTGGAAGGCCTGTCAAAGAGGCGTGTCCATTCTAGATTGTTTAGGTCAAGAGGCTCACTGGCACTTTGCTGGGTCGCTAGTCACTTTCATCTACTGCTGTTTCCTCACTTTTCTCCTTGGCATCTTTGCTTTGTTTAGCTGCTATTCCCTGACCCATTTTCACTTTAAAGCTAGGTGTGCCACAGTGCTGGGATTGGATAAGTCATCACATGCACCAGCTTGGGTATTGATTTTGGACTGCGAGTTGTAGGACCTCACCTTAAAACATTTTTCCCTTGTGTCTTAATGTTCTGTTGCCATGAATAAACACCATTACCAAGACAATCCTTGTAATAGGAATGTATATAGAGCTTGCTTACAGTGTCAGAGGTTTAATCCATTATCATCATGTAAGGGAGCATGGCAGCATGCAGTCAAGTGCTGGCATAGTAGCTGAAAGCTACATCCTGATCCGAAGAGAGAAGTGGGGAAGGCGGGGCAGGCTGACTGGAGTTGCACATGCTCTTGAAACCTCAAAGCCCACCCCCACTGACATACCTCTTCCAACATGCCATAGCTCCAATCTTTTCAAATAGTTCCATTTCTTGGTGATTAAACATTTAAATATATGAGCATATGGGGGAGAGGGGGAGAGGGCATTCTTATTACAACCACAACACCTTTCTTTCTTTTGAGACAGGGCCTCACTGTGTGGCCCTGGCTGTCTTCAAACTCAGAGATCCACCTGCTTCCACCTCCTTAGTGCTCTTATTAAAGGAAGGCATTGAGTACTAGTGCCCTTCCATTTTTCACTTCTAATGCGCTCTCTCTCTCTCTCTCTCTCTCTCTCTCTCTCTCTCTCTCTCTCTCTCTCTGTGTGTGTGTGTGTGTGTGTGTGTGTGTGTGTGTGTGTGTGTGTACTTGTTTTTAGTTGGTTTTTCAAAATAGCCCTGGCTGTCCTGGAGCTCACTTTGTAGACCAACCTGGCTTTGAACTTAAAGATCTACCTGCCTGATACTAATTCCATGTGCTGGAATTAAAGGCATTATGCAGCTTCCACCTGGCTTAATTCACCTTTTTTATGTTTTTAAAATTATTTTTTACATGGTGTGGTGTGTGTATGTGTGTTTGTGGTGTGCAGCGTATGTATGTATTTGTCTGCCCACCATGATGCACTGTGAAAGTCAGAGGGCAACTTTGGGAGTGAATTTTCTACTTTTAAAATTGTTTTAAAAGATTTATGTAAATGAGTACACTGTATGCTTTCTTCAGATCCACTAGAAAAGGACATCAAATCTCATTACAGATGATTGTGAGCCACCATGTAGTTTCTGGGAATTGAACTCAGGACCTCTGGAAGAGCAACTAGTGCTCTTAACCACTGAGCAATCTCTCTGGGCCTAAATTCTCTACTACTACCATGGAGGTTTAGGGATCAAACTTGGGTCCTCAGGCTTGGTGGCAAAGTCCTTATCAAGTGAGCTATCACAGCAGCCCATCTTCTTAATACTTTTATTAAAATATAATTAGTATGTGTTGGGCTGAATATATTTAATGTACAATTTAGTTGCTCATGTTGTCCTTGAACTTGTGATCTTTCTGCCTCAACCTCTGGAGTAGCTGGGATTATAGGCCTACATCATCATACCACCTTAGAATTTTATATAAAAGGATTTGAATGTGCTGTGAGATGATTCATTACTTTTTCCTTATTAATTAGTCTTCATTATATGGATATACCAGGTTTTTATCCATTCACTTGCTGATAGGCCTTTTTATTTTCCCCATTGTAAGGAACAAACCTGGTATGTGCATTCCAGTGTAAGTCTTTGTATGGACATAGGCTTTTATTTCTCTGGGTCAATGCCTAAAAATTCAATAGCATGGTCATTTGTATATTTTATCCTTTTAGAAATCACAATTGTTTTCCAAACTGGTTGTATTGGGGTTTTTTTTCACTAATTTTTTTATTTATTCACTTTATATTCCAATTGTAAGCTCCTCTCCTACAGTCCCCAACTCACAACCCATCCTCCCTTCCCCAAATCCCCTTCTCCTCTGAAAAGGGGCAGGCCTCCCCTGCGTACCAGCCCACCCTGGCATATCAAGTCATTACAGGACTAGATGCATTCTGTCCCACTGAGGCCAGAGAATACAGCCTAGCTAGGGAAATAGGATGCATAGGCAGGTAACAGTCAGGGACAGCAACCCCCACCCGATCCCACAACCCCACTCCAATTATTTTGGGACCCACATGAAAACCAAGCTGTACATTTGTTATATATGTGTGGGTGGCCTAGGTCCAGTTCATGTATACTCTTTGATTGGTGATTTAGGTTCTGGGAGCCCCCAAGGGTCCAGGTTAGTTGACTCTGATCTTCTTGTAGAGTCCCTATCACTTCCAAGTCCCTTAATCCTTCCCCCAGTTCCTCCACAATGACCCCCTGAGCTCCATTTAATGTTTGCTTGTGGGTCTCTGCATCTGTTTTGGTCAGCTGCTAGGTGGAGCCTCTCAGGGAATAGTTATGCTTGTCTCCTATCTGCAAGCAAAACAGAGTATTGTTGACAGTATCAGGGCTCAGCTCTCGCCCACGGGCTGGGTCTCAATGGACCAGTCATTCGTTGGACACTCCCTCAGTCTCTGCTCCATCTTTGTCCATGCACTTCTTGTAGGCAGGACAAATTCTGGGTCAGGTTTCGTGGTTGGGTTGATGTCTTTATCCCTCTACTGGGAGTTCTGCCTGGCTATGGAAGGAGGTGGCCACTTCAGGCTCCATATTCCCCACTGCTAAGAGTCACAGCTAGAGTCCCCTCCTCGACTCCCTGGAGCCTTCCCCATTCTAGGTCTCTCAAATGTCCTAAAGAGGCCCCTTTACTCTCCTGGCCCTCTCTCCCCAGCCCTTTGTGGTTCTCCCTATACTCAATTCACCCTCCTCCTCCCTCCCACACAGTTCCCTCCCTTCAAGCATCTTTGATGACTATTTTATTTGCCCTTCTGTGTGAGATTCAAGCATCCTCCCTTGGGCCCCCCTCGTTATTTAGATTCTTTGAGTCTGTGCATTGTAGCCTGGTTATCCTGTACTTTATGGCTAATGTCCACTTGTAAGTGAGTACATTCCATGCTTATCCTTTTGGGTTACCTCACTCAGGATGATACTTTCTACTTTCATCCATCTGCCTGCAAATTTCATGATGTCCTTGCTTTTAATAGTTAAATAGTTTATTCCATTGTGTAAATGTACCACATTCTTCAGTTGAGGGACATCTAGGTTGTTTCCAGTTTCTGGCTATTACGCATAAAGCCTCTATGAGCATAGCAGAGCATGTGCCTCTATGGTATGATGGAGCTTCTTTTGGGTATATGCCCAGGAATGCTATAGCTGGGTTTCGAGGTAAAACTATCCCCAGTTTTCCGAGAAACCAAGAAATTGATTTCAGAATGGCTGTACAAGTTTGCGCTCCCGTCAGCAATGGAGGCGTGCTCCCCTTGCTCTACATTCTTACAGTATGTGCTGTCACTTAAGTTTTTGATTTTAGCCATTCTGATGGTTGTAAGGTGGAATTTCAAGAGTCATTTTGATTTGCATTTCCCTGATTACTAAGGATGTTGAATATTTCTTTGTTTCTCAGGCATTAGAGATTCCTCTGTTGAGAATTCTCTGGTTAACTCTGTAAACCACTACCACTTCGTACCTTTTAAAATCTTATTTATATGAATACACTATAGCTGTCTTCAGACACACCAGAAGAGGGCATCAGATCCCGTGGTTGTGAGCCACCATGTGGTTGCTGGGAATTGAACTCAGGACCTCTGGAAGAACAGTCAGTGTTCTTCAGCCCTCTGTACCCCATTTTTTAATTGGGTTATTTGGTTTGTTTGTGTCTAACTTACTGAGTTCTTTATATATTTTAGATATTGACCCTCTGTTGCATGTAAGGTTGGTGAAGATGTTTTTCCCATTCTGTAGGCTGCTGTTTGTCCTATTGATGGTGTCCTTTGTCTTTGTTTCCTATTTATTTATCTCTTTAAATTTATTTTAAGTATGTAAGTACACTGTCGCTCTCTCAGACACACCAAAAGAGGGCACTGGATCCCATTACAGATGGCTGTGAGTTACCATGTGCTTTCTGGGATTTGAACTTGGGACCTCTGGAAGAGCAGTCAGTGCTCTTAACCACTGAGCCATCTCTCCAACCTCAACTTCATATTTATTAATTGTTGGTCTTAGTGCCTGTCTTAGTCAGGGTTTCTATTTCTCCACAAACATCACAATCAAGAAGCAGGTTAAGGAGGAAAAGGGTTTATCCAGCTTACACTTCCACATTGCTGTTCATCATCAAAGGCAGTCAGGACTGGAACTCAAGCAGGGCAGGAAGCAGGAGCTGATGCAGAGGCCATGGAGGGATGTTTCTATCTGGCTCACTTCCCCTGGCTTGCTCAGCTTGCTTTCTTATAGAACCCAAGACTACCAGCCCAGGGACGGCCCCACCCACAGTGGGCTGGGTCCTCCCTCCTTGATCACTAGTTGGGTCTCATGGAGGCATTTCCTCAACTGAGGCTCCTTTCTCTGTGATCAGCTTGTGTCAAGTTGACATACAAAACCAGCCAGTACAGTGCCTGAACCCTTGGTGTTCAGTTCAGGAAGTTGTCTCCTGTACTAATACATTAAAGGCTATTCCCTACTTTCTCTTATGTTAGATTTAGTGTATCTGGTTTTATGTTGAGGCCTTTGATCTACTTGGACTTGAGTTTTGTGCAGGATCTATTTGCATTCTTCTATGTGCCAATATCCAGTTAAACCAGCACCATTGATTGAAGATGCTTTTTTTTTTTTTCCGTTGTGTGGTTTTGGTTTCTTGTCAAAAACAAAAAAAAATCAAGTGTCTGTAGGTGTGTGGGATTTTTTTCTGGGTCTTCAATTCCACTCCATTGATCCACCTGTCTGTTTCTATACCAATACCATGCAGTTTTTATTACTATTGCTCTGTAGCACAGCTCAAAGTCAGGAGTGATGATACCTCCAGACAGTCTTTTTCATACAGGATTCTTTTAGTTATGATGGGGTTTTTGTTTTTCCATATGTTCTTCCAAGGTCTGTGTCTTAGAGTTTTACTGCTGTGAACAGACACCATGACCAGGGCAAACTCTTATAGAGAGAACATTTAATTGGGGCTGGCTTACAGGTTCAGTTTGTATCCTCAAGGCAGGAACAACATGGCATCATCCAGGCAGGCATGGTGCAGGAGGAGCTGAGAGTTCCACATCTTCATCTGAAGGCTGCTAGCAGAATATTGACTTCCAAACAGCTAGGATGAGAGCCTTATAGGCCACACCCACAGTGACACACCCACTCCAACAGGGCCACACCTAATCGTGCCACTCCCTGGGCTGAACATGCATAAAGCATAACATTTGTAAATGTTTATAAAACATTGTCTTGGAATTTGGTGGGAATTACAATGAATCTGTAGATTGCTTTGGATAAATGGCAATTTTTACTATGTTAATTTTACCAATCCATGAGCATGGGTGATCTTTCCATCTTCTGATAATTTCTACAATTTCTTTCTTCAGAGACTTGAAGTTCTTGTCATACAGGTCTTTCACTTGCTTGATTAGAGTCACATGAGGTATTTTATATTATTTTTGGCTATTGTGAAGGGTGTTGTTTCTCTGAATTCTTTCTCAGCCCATTTATGTTTTGTGTAAAGAAAGCCTACTGATTTCTTTGAGTTAATTTTGTATCCAGTCACTTTGCTAAAGGTGTTTATCAGCTGCATGGGTTCTCTGGTAGAATTTTTAGTGTCGCTTATATATAATGTTGTATTATCTGTGAATAATATTTTGACTTCTTTTCCAATTTGTATCCCCTTGATCTCCTTTAGTTGTCTTATTGCTCTAGCTAGAACTACAGTATTCAAGAGATATGGGACAGCCTTGTCTTGACCCTGGTTTTAGTGGAATTGCACTGTTTCTCGACATTTAATCTGTTGTTGGCTATTGGCTTGAATTTCACTGGATGGTAGTGGCACAGGCCTTTAATCTCAACACTTGGGAGGCAGAAGCAGGTGGATCTCTGAGTTCTAGGCTAGCCTGGTCTACAAAGGGAGTTCTAGGACAGCCAGGGCAACACAAAGAAACCCTGTTTGTTCAGTTGATGGACATCCTGGCAGCGGATGTCGTCCATCATTTATATATTATCGCTGTCCTGATGTGTGTGCAGCTATTCTGTGCTTTGTTTTACACTGCTTATAAATGATGAGCATTTTCATCTATTTATTGGCAGCCATATATTTCTTTGCTCAGATTTCTATTTATTATTTAAGCTAAAAGAATTTTAGGATCTGGAGAGAGAACTTAGTGGGTGAAATGCTTGATAGGATGAGGATCCGAACTTCAACTCTTGGAACCCTTGTAAAAGTCCAATGTAGCAATGTAGTGGCCTGAATCCTAGCTGTAATGCTGGAGAGCAGAGACAGCCTATTCCTCCCAGGAGCTCGCTGGCTGGCACGTGTTGGCAAAACTGCAACTGCAAGCTGAGGTTCAGTAAGTGACCCTGTCTTAGAGAGAGAGAGAGAGAGAGAGAGAGAGAGAGAGAGAGAGAGAGAGTGTGTGTGTGTGTGTGTGTGTGTATTTGTATACATATATGCATGTATGTTTATATATATATTTATATACACATGTATATAATATGTATGTATATGTGCATATACACATGCACGTATATATCTTATATGCGTGTATGTATGTGTTTATATTCATATGTATACTTATACACACACATATATATAGTCTCAAAAATTGTATATAAAATTTTCAGACCGTGTATTGTTATGTAGCTGTGGCTGGCCTGGAACTCAACTGTGTATACCAGGCTGGGCTGAAAGTCACAGAGGTCTGCCTGCCTCTGCCTCCTGAATGCTGGGATTAAAGCCCAGTTTCTAGTAAGAACATTTTTCTTTGTCTTTTCATTTTAGTCCTTTAAAAACAAGCATTTTATCTTTTGATGAACACCCACTCAGCTTTTTATCTTTAAGTTTAATGTTACAGATATAGTGCCAAGTGCTATTCTTAAAGGATTGCAGCTGAGCTACCAATTTTTTTAAAATGCATCTCAATCTTAGTACGTGTCTGATTAATGATACAAAGATGCAATAAAAATGTACAAACAGTTTTTATTTATGAAGAAAACAGTGCTAAGACTCCGGTTTTAATGAACTTTTTTTCTTGACTGCCTTTTCTTGAAAAATACACATACCATTGGCTTGAGATTTGGCCTTTTGCTTGTGTTTTGAGAGTCAGGGCATGTTTGAACGGTTCACTAACCATTTCCAATCGGCTGTTCTTGCGACCTCGCTTCCCTTTCTCACTATGCTCTCCTGGTGCTGCTGGACGTGCATTGACTGATCCGATGAGTCATGCGTAGTCTTGCTGAAGGAGCTGTCTTGTTTTAGTCCCTGCTCACCAGGTGTAGGGTCTGTCTTTAGTGAATCTTCATTTTGTTTTATTCTTTTCTGTTGCACCTGACATTGTCTTGCTTGAACCATAGAAGGATAGGATGCCTGGACATCTCCATCATCTCGGGCCCCACACCACAAAAATAATAACCAGGCAACATCTGGACAGGGTTACCAACCACTGCTCATTGAGAAGGTGTCCTCCAAATCTGTAAATTAACTTTTTATATACATGAAAGTCTCTGACATCATATAACAAATCTTTTGGGGGGGGGGCGTTGTTTGCCTTTTAATATTGTTTACTTATTTTAAACTTTTATTGTAAAATTTATTGAAAATTATTTTAGATTCATAGGAAGTTATTTTAAAATTTACAAAAAAAAACTGGGCATAGTTGTAGTAGTCTACAACACATCTTTAATCCCAGCACTGAGAGATAGAGAGATAAGCAGCACCTGTGAATTGGAAGCTACTCAGGGCTACACGGCAAGACCATGCCTCTAAAACACAAATTAAGGGATGGAGAGATGGCTCGGCAGTTAAGATCATTAGCTGTTTGTTCTTACAAGAGGACCACGACTTAATTCCCAGCATTCATGTGGGCATTAATTCACAAGCCCTCCCAGTCCCAGGGTTTCTTCCTCCCTCTTCTGGCCTCTATGAGTTATACATGTTGATGGTTTACAGACATTCAGGAAGCATACCCATCCATATACATAACATAAAATTTAAAAACAAGAGAAAACATAAGCTAAATATGTATATTGTGTACACCTTTAATACCAGTTTTTAGGAGACAGAGGCAGGTGAATTTTGGTGAGTTTAAGGCCTGCCAAGCTGATTAATGAGACTCTTGTCCCACAACCATAAAATAAACAGACCAAGAACAACAAAAAGAAAACCTACAAAGAGAACTTGGTGCTGGTCACCACTTGTCCCAGTGTGCCCTGAGTGACTTGAGCACATATGAGCTGCACAGTCTGCAACTGTTACCTCACTCTCACTTAAGTTTTCACTCGGTGTGTCTATGTACATGCAGGCACATGACTATATGTGTGTATAGTTTTGTGTGGTTTCTTATCACAATTATAGTTTCATAAACTACTGCAAAGCTGATGTGTAAAACTATTCTGTAACTATAAGGCTCCTTCATTGTTTTTGTTTTAAATTTTCCTCTTCTACCCCTAAATATTAATGCTTTACAGCCATGAATCTGTTTTTCTTTTCTTTTTTTTTTAAAGATTTATTTATTTTATATATATGAGTACACTTCAGACACACCAGAAGAGGGCATCAGATCTCATTACAGATGGTTGTGGGCCACCATGTGGTTGCTGGGATTTGAACTCAGGACTTCTGGAAGAGCAGTCAGTGCTCTTAACCGCTGAGCCATCTCTCCAGCCCATGAATCTGTTTTTCATCCCAATAATTACATTATTTTAATAGTATATAAATTGAATTACATAATGTATAGCCATCTTAATTTTTTTTAAGGCAAGGCCTTATGTAGGATAGCTTGGCCTTGACCTTGCTATGTGTCCGAAGATAACATTGAACTTTTACTCTTCCTGCCTTCACCTCGCAGGTGCTGGGATTACAGGCTTGTGCTACCTCACACTCAGTTCAAGTTGGATCTGTCTCTCAGCTTGATTCTGAAGGTCTCTCCATCGTATATCAGTTGCTTACTTCTTTTTATTGCTAAGCCTATTTTGTGGCAGGAATGACAAACAGTTTCTTGAAGTTTTCACCTGTACAGGAGCATTTGGATTATTTCCAGTGCGGCTGTTAGGAATAAGAAGTGTTATAAACATTTGTATATGTTTTCATTTCTCTAGTTAAAGGCCAGGAGTTGAATCGTTAGGTATTATATCATAAAGACTATTTTAGAAAAACCACCCACCCATTTTTTAAGACAGTAGCATGATTTCTTTTACTTCCTTATCCTTAAATATTCTTAGCATTTAACAGTTTGGTGGTATTAGTTTCTTCATGATTTCAACCGTGTGGGTAGATGCAGTACCTCATTGTTTTAGTTTTCCTTTCCCTGATGCACATCATTGAACATGGGTTCATGTGCTTATTTCCCATTCAGTAGGCGCTGCGAAGGGCCTGCTAGTGCAGTTTGCTCATTCTATAACTGTAGCATTCGTTTTCTTGTTCTGTTTTGTGAGTTCTTTATATAGTTCAGGTACTTCCTAGTCTAGTGATAGGTGTTTGATAGATGACATAGTTTGTAAATTCCCAGTCCTTCTCTCTAACTTGCCATTTCATTTTCTTCATAGGGTTTTTTATAAAGCAAAAAGGTTTTCATTTCTTAAATTATTTATGTACCTTTTATTTGTATTTGTATGTGTGTGTGGTTGTATAAGCTTATGTGCCCCACATACATGCAGAATCTTGTAGAGACGAGGGCATCAGGTCTCCTGGAATTGGAGTCACAGACAGTTGTAAGCTACCATGTGAGTGCTGAGAACTGAGCCAGGGTCTTCTGGAAATTCAGAAAGTACTTTTAATGGCCGATCCATCCCTCCAGCACTATAGTGGTAGTCCTCATCTCCCTCCTCCTTTTTCTACTTATTATCATGTGTGTGAATGTTTTGCCTGCATACGTGTGCATTTGTATGTGTAGTATTTATGTGCCTGGGGCCCAAAGAAGCCAGAAGAGGTTGTCACATCCGCAGAAACTGAGTTACAAGCTGTTGTGAACTGCCACACTGATACTGTAAACCAAACATGGGTCCCCTGCAAAAGAATCAAGTCCTCTTAACCTAGTTAGTTAGTTAGTTATTGTTTTTTGAGACAGGGTTTCTTTGTGTAGCCCAGACTGTCCTGGAACTCAAAGAGATCCTCGTGCTTCCTCCTCCCAAGTGCTGGGATTAAAAGCATGTGCAACCATATCTGGCAAAGTTTTTTTTTTGTTTTTGTTTGTTTGTTTGGTTTTTGTTTTTTTTTTTTGTTTGTCTGTTTGTTTTTTGGTTTTTGGGTTTTTTTGTTTTTTTGTTTTTTTTGGTTTTTTTGTTTTTCTGGAGCTGGGGACCAAACCCAGGGCCTTGCGCTTGCTAGGCAAGTGCTCTACCACTGAGCTAAATCCCCAACCCCAAAGTTTTTATTTTTATATGCCAAGTCTATCAGCTGTTCCTCCTCTAGATTGGTACTTTCACATTAAAGTCTTAGAAATCTGCCTTTAATCCCAGCACTCAAGTGGCAGAGGCAAGGTTTTAGGATTTTTCACTTAGTCCACAGAAGTCTTGAGGTATTTTTGTGTAACATATAAAATTATATTAAGCCTCTTTGGGCAGGGCAATATATATGAATATTTAATTGGTTCAACACCACTTCTTGACTTTCTACCAGTCATGGTGGCCCATACCTTTAATCTCAGCACGTAGGAGGCAGAGGCAGAGAGACAGTGGAACCTGTGTAAGTTTCTGGCCAGTCAGGACTTTATAGTGAGACCTTATAAAAGAAAAAGAAGAGGAGGAAGAAGAGAAGGAGAAAAAGACAAGCTGCAGAAGAATGGCTCCATGCTTAAGAGCACTCACTGCTCTTCCAGAGTACCAGACTCTTCTAGCCTCCACGCACACTAGACAGGGACACAGTGCACAGATGGATATGCATGCAAAAAACCCTGTATTGATTAACTAAACAAGTCTTAGAAAATAAATCTTAAAGGAAAAAAGAAATATATTTTTAAAAAGATGGAGAAGGACGATCAGGAATAGAAATAAAAACTATCTTTGAGCTAGTATCAGCCATCACTCCTCTCCTCTTCCCTCTTGATTTGCTCTTTTATCAAACTTTCTTTTTTTTTTTTTTTTTTTTGCCATTTTGGGCCTTTTTTCTTTCCATACAATGATTAGAATAAGCTTCTCTTTGTTTACAGAAATGTCTCACGAGTTTTTTGTTTGTTTGTTTTTTGTGGGAGGCGGGGGTGACAGGATCTCAATATATATCCCTGTCTGGCTTGGAACTTGTTAGTCTAGGTTGGCTTTGAACTCACACAGATCTGCTAGGCTCTGCCTCTTGAGTGCTAGGATTAAAATCATTTTTGTTTGATTTTTAGTCACAGATGCATTAAAAGTAAAGGTTACAGAAGAATTGACAACAGTGCATCAAGCCTTCAGTTCATGAACATGACATAAATCTCTCCTGTTATGAAAGTCATCTCTGATGCTTCTTGGTGGCTTTTGGCATAAAGACTGTACACATTTCACTGGAGTTACATTTTATTTTATTGTAAGTGGCATTGTCTTTAAATTTCCACATCTTAGGGCTTTTATAGAGAACTGCAGTTGGAGTGGTCTGAGGATTTTGTGTATAAGGTTAGGAGAAAAACACAGCTGGAGTGGGGAATTTGAATCACAAGCCTTTAAAAACCAGATATGGAGCTAGATGGTGGTGACACTGGCTTTAATCTCAGTGTGCAGGAGGCAAAGGCAGGCAGATCTCTGGATTTGAGGACAGCCAGGACTACCCAGAGAAACCCTGACTTGAAAAATCAAAGAAAAAAAAAAAGATGAAGAGAAGAAATGCAGATATGGGAGCATTGTGGACAACAAGACAAACTTGAAGTCCCAGCTCTGATGTTACTATGTGTCTGTGGACATGTCATTTGAACCCATTTCTTTAGATGTCAAACAGGAGTGATACCTTACATATAAATACTCAGTAAAGTTTTGAGATAATATATTTAAATTCTATGCACCTAACTTAGATCTCACTGTCTTAGATGTTATGACACAGACCTTATATGGCCTAGACAACACTTGTAGCTGTGGTAGAATTGTACTATGCATAGTTAAGCCCACAGGTGAGACAGGTATGTATCTACTTAAGATGAGCAGTACAATTCTTGAGCTTCCTCCTGGTTCTGATTGTCAAGGGTGTAATCATTTAATGTAGCTTTGTCCTCAAGGAGCTTATAATTTCATTGGTTAAACATGCCACATACATAAAATACTAGAGTAAGGTATTGCCTGTTAATGTTCCAAATCCTTGGGAAACAGTGCATCAGAGAACATTCTCTTCCAGGTTTTTTTGCCCTTTATATTATGTGCATTGAGCAGCTTCTGGGTGTTGTTGATAGAGAATGTGTAAGGGTAAAGGGGGCTAAATAGAGATTTAGGAGAAAGGAGTCATGTGGGGATATGTAATTAATTTTTATACTTTCCCCAGTAAACCATCGACCCTTTTTATGATGTCATGAGGGATTCCTTAATTTTGCAGCTGCTTCCTGATTACGTCAGAGAGGAACCTCTCACCCCACAGCCTAGAGCTGTACTCCTCCAAGAATTGGAAACAAATGAAGTGCTGAATATCTAATAGCTTCCACAGGGATAGCCGGTTCAGACTTCCCAGGCCTACTCCAGCAACTCTTCCCCAAGTACTTCTGACCCCCTAAAGTGTCTTTGTTCTGGGAAGACAGGATTTGGCCCAAAGCCAAGTATGTGTGTTTGGCAGGGAGATGGTGGCTGGGGACTTCTTGAGACACACTACTTCCCTGCCGCCAGGTGTTCTGCAGTCCTGGGTCTCTGCAGCTCCTTTGATGGGGGTTATCTTTCTTGAGTTACCCAGACCTTCTGGAAGTAGAAGACAGCCCCCTGTCCCAGTAGTCGCCTCTTTCTTGCCCTCCCTACATCATTTTGTTTTCACTTTCTCCCACCCTCCTCCTAGAGGACTTTTCACATTTACATATGTCACTTATTTGGTGTTATAAGGGTTATGAAATGTTCTTTATACAAGTTTTCTTTATTGGTGTTTTTGGAGACAATGTCTCTTGGAGCCTTTGAGCCTGGGTTGGCTCATGTACCTGAAATTACTAATCCCATTGCTTCTATCTCCCAAATTTTGGCATTATAATCATGTTCTACTATGCTCTACCCACATAACTATATACTTTCTCTGAATTCAAATGCATTTGTGCTCTGTTAGCTTTTTCTAACTGCCCTCCTCCCCTATTACCCTTCTCTGGCTGCCCTAACCTGTTGTGTTTTTGCTAGGTTAATGTGCCTGGAATTGAACCCAGGGTCTCACTTACAATTGGCAAGTAGTCCTCTACTGAACTATTATACCCTCAACCTTAACTAGATTAATCCTCACAAAATATCCAACATAGCTTCATTCGTGAATCTTAAGTGAGTGTTCTCTTTCTGTGTGTTGAGGTCAGGTCTCTTTCACCATTGCAGGCTCTGTGTTTTTTGGCTGTTATGCTACAGGCAGACTTCATTGAGTGTTTTGTGCACTGTAACCTGCATCCCTGTGTAGTATACACAGTCCCTCCTGTGTCAGCCATTTCTTTCAGTGTTCATATCTTTCAGCCTAACCTAGAAATGGTCTCTTCCATAAAAATCTTTGATAGATAGAAGATGAAAATATTTTCATTTCTTTTCAGAGACAAAAGGCCTCTATTTCCCTGCTCCCCTATGAGTTGTCTTCCTCATTAGATTATCTCCTTCCCAAGGGCAGAATCCTATTTAAATTTGTGTTTCCTCCAGTTGCATACCTAGGTAAGTATTTTTTCAAATAACGGCAAAAAGGTCATTTTGGTAGGAAGTTTAAATGTTCTTTCCCCTATAATCTACTGCTCTGAAAAGAACTTTTACAAAAAAGATGAAGAAAAAGAAGATGATGATGTTGATGACAATGCCTGCAACAGTTTTAGTCTTGGAAGGCCCAGCTGAAGCATCAGGTGTTTCCATGAAGGCTCATCAGGAGGAAACTTTCCATGTCCCTCTGTCTGAGCTCTTGGCTGTACCCTGTTTATGGGACATGTCACAGCTTGCCTTAGACTCTGTTAATCAAGCCTCCTCTACCATTGTGCACAGTATGTTGCTTGGGTCTGTTGGTGCTCCATTCTTCTGACTCATTCATCCCATACTTCAGGGAACAAAATGCCCAAGGGCAAGAGCATCTCTGCTTCGGATCTGAGATCTTACTGCTTCCTTCTACCTCCTCTTTAGCCAGCTGCTTTCACAGGGAACTCTGTGGCTCAAGAAACAGTAGAGAGGGGTTGGGGATTTAGCTCAGTGGTAGAGCACTTGCCTAGCAAGTGCAAGGCCCTGGGTTCGGTCCCCAGCTCTGGAAAAAAAAAAGAAAGAAAGAAAGAAAGAAAGAAAGAAAGAAAGAAAGAAAGAAAGAAAGAAAGAAAGAAAGAAAGAAAGAAAGAAAGAAAGAAAGAAAAAGAGACAGTAGAGAGACATTCTCTGTGCCCACTTCCTGTAGACAGGGAGGTTTGGGTAGGCTGCACAGGAACTAAGCCAGCCCTGCATCTAACTGGTGACTGACTCATGAGAGAAACAGCCTGATGTCTGAAAGATACAAAAGAGCCAGCAAATTGCCTCCAGGTGGTGCTAGTTTGGAGGTGGCCAGCCATTCATTTTCCTCGGAGAGTAGATGGGAGTGTGGGGGAGGAAATCAGTGAAGAAGTGGTGGGCTGCATTTTTCAGTAATACAGCCAATGAGATAGTTGCTTGTCTGTGATAGAATAGGTGGTGAATCCAGTGCCCTCTGAATCCTCCCCACTGCTTTCAGGGTAGTTGACTTACATATCACTCACCCTGAGCCAGTCTCTCATTCCTCTCCCCATCCTCTTGCCAGGAACTGGCTAGTGTACTAAGAAAATTCTGCTGGTTTCACTGCTGGCAGGTTTTTTTTTTTTCTATGACCAGCCAAACCCCATCCAAATCTCTCCCTTACAAAGACTTGGTACCTTAATCCCAGGAGTTGATCAAAACCAGTGATTCTGAGTCACTGTCTCTTGGCTGGGCTTACAGGTCCAAGCAGGTGGGCCTGTCCCTATTCTGCTTCCCTTCAATTCCCTCCCCACCTCTCCTGCCTCACTCCCATTTCCTGCAGGAGGATGCTTTGCCATCCTGGAGCCATCAGGCACAGCTTTGCTTTGGCAGCACCATCGCACACACACTGGTGGGAGAGGGGAACGTGTTTATCACTTTTCCTGGAGATTATCTGTTTAAGCACTTCTCTGACAGTTACAATAACAAGGGCAGTGTGTTGTGTTTCCAGCAGAAGGACACTTGCTGTTGAAAGATGTATAGCACTAATTAGAAATACATAACATCCGGCCACATGGCAGCCTTCTCCCGGCCGCCCCATTTCCTGATTTCATACAACTTTGACGACAGTTGGTTTATGTTTTCCATGAATATGTTCTCAAAAAATGAGAAAGTCTCCCTATTACATAGAAGCAAGAAGAACATTTCTGCCTGAGCAGGTATTTGACCACAGGAACACTGGGAAGTATGGTCACTTGCCCACTTGTAGGAAGGAGCAAAACCAATTTTAGACCTCAGCGGACTTTCTTGGTAAGAAATATTTCCAGCTGACATCCCTAGCCAAAACCATCCCCCTAAATCCTTAAGAAAGCCTGCTTTTGGAAAGAAGGGGAAAGGCTATTTCACAATGTTAATGAGTTCCTCAGCTCATGTCAGCCTCTGCTACCTGACACAAAGCCAGAGGAACCATGGCAAATATCAAGGCAAACAATGCCTTTTCCTCCCCACCCACATCACTTGCTGGCCTGAGCCAGCACAATTTCAGATATAGATAGATAGATAGATAGATAGATAGATAGATAGATAGATAGATAGATAGATAGATAGATGTTCATTAGACTAGACCCAGGTTCCTAAACCTAGTCCTAACATAGGTGGGCTTAGGACTCTCTAGATGTTATTTTCCTACCCACTTTCATAAGTGAATATTGTCAGGGAGTGGTGTCTTAACACTTCTAGCTCATAGAAGCCTTTATGAGACCAAGAACATCCTGAGTATACTACACACTCAGTACATTTTTTTTTTTCATTTGAAATGTATTGGGCCCATTGTTACTTGGGTAAATGGTCATTTTATTTAACCTACTAAAAGATGCTTTAGTTACCAAAAAAACCACAATTTATTTGTAGCTATGTTCTTTACTGAATTTAGCATATCAAAGACACTCAGCATGTGCTTGTCATATGACCAAGCCATGGACCCCGACAGCCCTTTTGTTAAGGGTTGCCAGAGCAAGGTCAGTCTAGGGATGACCAAGACCCAGACATTCTTGGATAGCTTGGGATATGTCTACCTGCTTAGTCAGGGAAGAATACCCCTCATTTGTACTTTTCTCCAGCTGGACCACCCACAAGCAGGCAGTGTGCTCTGCAGCCTTTGCCTAAGGAGCACGGTGATAGAGAGGTTAAAATAACCATGCAGGGCAGCTGCAAAACTGCCTTCAGGCTGTTCTCCAGTTCTATACCAGAGGTACCTGTTTTTACAGAGCTTCTACCTGATAGCAGTACCCAACCCAGAGTCATGAGAAGCCACAGGTACCATTGCTTTTAAGCAAATCATTCTTCTTGTTGTGCCCTAGCTCCCACCCTGAACTCTGAGAAATAATGTAGCTGTTAATCATAAAACTTAAGATGAGCTTGGAAAAAGTCATCTCCACCTGTCAGTTCCGTTGCTATGGAGAATGGACTACATACGCAGTTTTGTGGAAAAAAAAAAAAAAGACTTCTTCCTCCATCTCTGTAGCCTTTGCAGGTGACTTCTGTGGATGTTAATTTGATCAAGTGTTTCAGCTTCCAGAATGTGGCCTCTATACATCCTCCAGTTTCCTGTGTCCTGGCCTAATTCCTTCACTCTGCACGCTGTCGCTTAGTAAAGGCTGGTAGTTAGCGGCCTGCAGTGAGAGAGAACCCACACAGAGATAGAAAGGAATTTACAGTGCTGCTGCCGATGGCTTGGAGAGCAGGGAGACACTGCAGCTCTTCTTGGGATGTGTTGCAGGTCTTCCTCTCTCTGCTCATATATATCCTTTCTCCTTGTGATGCTCACATGCTTGTTTTCTTTGTCTTTTTTTAAAAAAAAAGAATGGTCACATTTGTATGTGGGTGGGTGTGTGCACACCCATGCTCACAAACCTATGGGCACACATACTATAATGCACGAGTTAGAGCCAGAGAACAACTTTCCAGACTTAGTTCTCTCTTTCCACTATGTGGATTCCAGGAATCTAACTCAGGTTGTAAGGCATATTGGCAAGTGCCCCTACCTGCTGAGCCATCTCACCTACTCTCCCGTTTCCTATCTCTTTAAACAGAGCTTTATCTTATCATAAGACTGGGAGTGATGACTGATTGTAATCTCATGGATTGTTACCACTTCCTTAGTGCCTGCCACAGTTGTATTGTAAAGGGTGACATTGGGACTGTTGGGCATCTGGAAGGATGATGGGAAAACCACAATTTTGAAGGGTTGCTCCCCTTATGGTATTCATATGTTGAGCCCTTCTGAGCAGCAGCTGGCTTCTCACATCTAGAACTTTGAAAGTGCTTTGGGGTAGGCATTGTGTTCTCCAGTCATTCTTGCTCCTGTGGTGAAGACTTAGGAATAGCTGTGCTTGTGTAATGTCTCCTGGAGTAACTTATTTAGGTCCTTGGCAAACTAGTAAGCTGACAGGTCAAACAAAATGCAGGCAGGGACAGAGATCAAACGTGTGGATAATTATCCTTTTAACACTTGGAAACTGAGTTTTCCTGTGTTACTGGGGGGATTATCAGATTAGCTGCTTCCAAAGCTAGTGAGTTTGGCCCCTGTGTCCATCCCCCTGTGTGTGCTGGGTGTCTCCCCCCTGAGACTGAAATTGGACTGCTGCTTCTGGCATGTTGTTATTGCCCTCAAACCTGGATGAAATGGCAGTTGAAGAGATCACTGATCGTATGTAGGTAAAGGCAGGAGTGCGGGAATATTATGAGGGTCTCAGCAAAGACTAACTCTGCCCATCAGCAGAGTGGCTCCTCTCAGTGACCTAAAACCAGGAGGAAGTTAAACCCAGGATGTAAGAGTGAGAGAGTTTCTTAACCAGGGTGCTGGCATTAGAAGCCAGATTTACTCTTTTTAACCCTGGGTGGAGGGGGCAGGGAAGGCTAACACTGATCTATTACATTATGTAATAAGCATTATTTTCTACAAAAGTAATTCATTCAGCAAAAATGTTAATGTGTTTTTGTGTCTCATGTGTGCTGTGTTAGGATGGGGAATATATAGAGGGCCTAGGCCTGAAACCAATAGTGATCTAAGAACATAAGTTTAAATCTGTTGTTGATTGCATTCCTGCTAATGAAATAAGGTTTTGGTACTGTAGCTTCACATTGTCAGTAGCTACCGAAAGCAGAGACTCTCTAGCCCCAGCTTATTTTGTGCCCTTTGAGGTAATAAGGCTTAGGGAAGTGTTGTGATGAAGAAAGGGAGGAGTCATCTTTCATCAGTGGTATAGCCTACAGTGAATTGCTTATGCTCCACGAAATAATAACCCACACCCGTGCTCATACTAGCAACTTTAATTAATCTTGGTGGGCCACTGAAAAAAACAGAAGATGGGGAGGTACATATGGTCTAAATGCATTCATATATAAAGTTACCAAAGAATAAATAATGTTTTTTAAAGAAATGAAAGGGGCTGGAGTCTGGGTTTGGGGTCACAGCACCTACACGGAGGCTCAGTGTCCATAACTCCCAGAGGATCTGACTCCCTTTCCAGAATTCCCAAGCCCTGGCCATGCACATTGTCTGCATATTAAATGCAAGTGGAGCACACATAAAATGAAAATTAAGAGATCTTTAGAGCAAAGGAAAATTAAAAATAAAAAATATGAAAATAAGAGGGGGACTTGTTGGTAACTACAAGGGGTTCAGAGGGACTGGTGAAGGGTTAAAGAGGGAGGATAAAGAGTGAATATACTCGTACATTATATACATGTATAAAATTATCAATGAATTAAAATACTTTTAAAATTAAAATTTAAGACAGGATACAATTGAGTTAGTTATGTAGGATCTCAGCCTTTTCATTGATCTAACCATGAGCACTCTACAACAGAGAGTGTCTTCCTGGTACTGCCTTCTTACACACACTCTTTGTCAGAAGTCTCTCTCTCACACTGTGCACTCAAGAAGAACCTAGGGGCTGGAGAGGTGGCGCAGTGGTTAAGAGCACTGGCTGCTCTTCCCAAGAACCTGAGTTCAATTCCTAGCCCCGACTTTGCAGTTCACAACTGTCTATAACTGTCCAGTTCTGAGGTATCTGACACCCTCACACATTGTATATAAAATTAAGATGTGTGTGTGTGTGTGTGTGTGTGTGTGTGTGTGTGTGCGCGCGCGCGCCTAAAATTGAATTGTGTTAATTTTTAAGTTTATGGAATGAGAGGTACATTTTTTAATTAAAAATAAATTAGATTTTAAAGGACTTATATAGGGGATCTTGTGATGTTAACAGGCATCTTCTGTGTGCAGGGCATATCGGTAAGTGCTCTGTATATAGCACAAAGTCATATAAATCTATTGGAGAGAGCGTACTACCACCACCTGCCATTCTAGAGGAAGAAGAAAAAGCTGAGCACTGTGGTCAGGGAGCCCCTCCACAGGGCAGCACAGTGGCACTTGGCCCCTAGAGTGTGATGGAGTTTCCTTTGCTGCTTTGCAGACTGCTTCTCAGAGGAGTGTCGTTCTGTGATCCAGGAACAAGCTGCATCCTTGGGCTTGGCTATGTTTTCTCTACTGGTCCAGCGCTGCACATGCTTACTTAAGGACTCTGCCAAAGGTAAGCAGGAGGCCCTGGCCACTGGGTTTTCCGGTTGCCCAGCCCTGTCCAGATGAACCTTAGAGTGCTGGTGTTCAGTCTTCTACCAGCTCTCTGGTCTTCTTCCTTCCAGCATGTCCTTCTCTTTTTTGTTAAGTTAATGAGTCCATCTGTGTCTATAGTCTGATGGCCTGTCAGACCCCCTTTCCCTTTTATGGCTCCCTCCTTTCCATTTTTATTTCAGTAGTTTGGAATTTCATCCTGCCTGTGGGCTATTATGTGAGATCTTGGTTTGTTTATTGGCTTTGTTTTCACTCATTCATTCATTTATAGACAGGGTCTCTCTTAATGTGTAATCTCTGTTGACCTGGGACTCTCTATATAGACCAGGCTGGCCTCAAACTCACAGAAGATCTGTCTGCCTCTGCTTCCCTGGTGCTGGAATTAAAGGCGTGCACCACCACACCTGGCTTTTTATGTGTTCTTTTATCTTTAAAAAGACCTGAAGAAGGACTGGAGAAATGGCTCAGAGGTTAAGAACACTGGTTGCTCTTCAGAGGACCCAGATTTGATTCTCAAAACCTACATTAGCTAACAACCATCAGTTGTTACTCGAATTGCAGGGCATCTGATGCTGTCTTCTGTCCTCTGAGAACCAGAAATGCAAGTGGTGCACAGACATATATGCAGGAAAAACACCCACACATTGCATATAAAAACAAATAAAAAGATCTGAAGGCTATGTAATGAGTCTTCCCTTTCACTTTCCTATCTTCCCAGAGCAAGGACTGGACAAGATTCTTTACTTTTCATAATTTTATATTTTATATTTCTGTCTCTTTGGTATATGGTAGCTGCTATACCCACTGCGGGCTAGCCAGCTTGAGCTCACTGAACTAAGCAGGCGCTGCTAACCCTTTCCTTGAGGTATTATGCCAGATTCTTTATATCTTACCCTAGAATCCCACCTTAGATAATTATAGCCAAGAAAGGTAGGAGTAAGATCCTACCTTCCGCTTGGTTTCTGCATCAGTATTGGGCAAGCAGGAGGACTTCTCCCTCTGTTATCCATTACACCAGTGTTGAGATGCCTCCTGTTTCTAGAGTTGCCTTTTATTCAGGGGTAGGAACAATTTATCTTAAAATAATTTCACATTTACAAACTAGTTGAGTTTAGTGGCTTATGACCATAAACCCAGTGACTCAGGAATTCTTAAGAATTCTGGGTCACTCTTGGCTATATATAGAGGGAGTTTGAGATCAGACTGGACTACATGATACCCTCACAATATAAAAATAGGGCCAGCAATATGGCTTGGTAGGTCACAGATGCACACGTACACACGCACAGAGTAATAATAAAATTTAAATGGATAATGCAAAGCACTTTTATATATATGCCTTTTCTAGACTCCCAGGTAGTTAATATTTTACCATGTCTTTAAACATGCACACTTATTGTTTTTGTTCTGAACCATTTGATTTTAAGCTGCAAGCGTAATAGCCCTTTGGCTCTAAATACTTGACTTTGTATTTCTTCACATTAGGCCGATATCCTAACAGTTACCAGATTCTGGGAGCTAAGGATATATTCAGTGGTAGAGTACTTGCCTAGCATTTACAAGCCCTAGGTTATATCCTTAGCAAAACAACAAACCAGTAAGAACAGTTGCCAAAATCAGGGAATCAGTGCTAGAGCAATGGTTCCGTGGCTAACTGAACATATTACTCTCACAGAGAACCTAAGTTTTGTTCCCAGCGCTCACATTGCTCACAACTGCCTGAAACTCCTGCTCTAGGGCATCCAAATGTCTTTCCAAGGGGACCTGCACTCATGTGTGGATACCCACATATAGATACACACTAGTACACATAATTAAAAATAAAAGCAATTTAAAAACAAAAATAGAAAATCAGTGTTGATGTAGTAGTATTATTGAGTATATAGGCCTTATTCAATTTATACTTATTTTCCCAGTAAAGCTCTTTGTTGGGAGTAACTCTGTAGCTCAGTGTGACTTCAAGCTCAAAATTCTCCTGAATCCTGGACTCACAGGCATGCGCTACTATACCCAACTCTGACAAGGTTCTTCGGGCTGCAGGGTGGGGTTGGGAATTCTAGGCTCTAATCCAGGATCACCACACTGCATTTAAGTGCTGTGTCTGTCTCTTTAGTCTCCTTCAGCCTAGCCTCCTTTGTCCTTCATAACCTTGACATTATTGACATATAAGCCATTTACTTTGTAGAATGTTTCACAATTCGGGTTTTTCTGATGTTTCCTTCTGACTAAGTTCAAATTTTGCAGTTGTGGCAGGAACTCTGATGCCATCTTGGCGCTGTGCTAAAGGAATTCTAAACCAGTGAGTTGGAGGCCAGAGTGGAGGCTTATGCTGGACCCCAGGTGAAGCAGAGCATGTGTCTCCAGGAGAAAGTCAGCTTCTTGCTACTCTCTTTGTCCTACTTTCAGAGTCCCCAGAGATGTTGGTACATTTCCTCACATTTGAGTCCTATTCTGCTGTGAACTTACTCTCCCTCTTCTAAGAGTTTGCTGCTGTCCCAGCATCTAGGCTTCAATCTGCACACATAGGCCCAGTTCTCATGCTTTGCCTCTGCAGCTCAGCTGTCCTCTCCTGAGGACCAAGAGGACCAAGATGACATCAAGGTATCTTCCTTCGTCCCGGACCTAAAGGAGCTGCTCCCCAGTGTGAAAGTCTGGTCAGATTGGATGCTTGGCTACCCAGACACCTGGAATCCTCCGCCCACATCTTTGGATCTGCCCTTGCAGTAAGTTGGCCTGCCTGCTCTCCCACACTCTGACCTCGGTTCGTAGTGTTCCTACCTGCACCCTCCTCCCCACAGAGACACACCCCTCCATGCCTAGTCCCGACTGAGTCTGCTTCCTTTCAATCATTACAGCTTCCTTCTTTCATCCTCATTTGAGGCTTGATTTTTCCATTCCCTTATCACCTGTCTTTTCCCTGATGTTGTTATTTTGGCCTGTTGTCTGGTCCTTTTCTTTACCTTGGCCTCTCCCCTTCTCTCTTCCTCTCAGGCTGTGTCTTGTTGTTTGTCCTTGTTCTTACTTTCTCACTTCACTTCATTCTATTCATTTTGTTGATGTTCATACCACTGATGTGTGTGTGTGACTTCACCTCTCTGTCTACACTTTAGTTTTTCTTTGTTAACTGATCTCACTTCTGTTTGTTACCTTCTGTACTCGGTGTTTTTCATCTTTGCTTGTGGTATTAGTGTGTGCTGGGGATGAGTAGGTACGTATCTCTCTTCCTTTTCTGTTCACTCATCCCCTGTCTTCTCACCTTGCCCTCTGTGTAGTGTCTCTCAGGGCATGTGTTGGTGAGGTGTGTTGGTCTGAGGATATGTGATTTTGTGTAGGTGGTCTACATAGATCTGTGCATTTGTAGGGCAGCGATTTTGTGGATTTTATTGTTGTTTCAGAGTAGTAGTAAAACATATAATGGGATTTGTCACTGTAACAGTTTTAATATTTAAGATTCATTGCCATAAATTACATCCAGAGTTTTGTATAACCAGGTGTGTTCTTTCTTTGTCTTGTGTTTGGATTCAGTCTACTAGCTCTGCCAGTCAGAGTACTGCTTGTCCTTGTGTGTCTGTGGATCTGTGTGTCTTAGTGTCTATCTGCACCATGTATAGAGTTCTGTATGTTCCTACTGCTGTCTGGTTGTCTGTCTAAGGGCAACTCAATATGCCTGTCAGTGGCTGCCTATGTGTCTGGGTGTATCAGTCTGTGGCTACATGTGTCATATCTATTTGATGTGTTTTTGTCCGAGCCTATGCTGATTTGCATCTGTGGTTTTTGTGTTCTTAGGTTTGCGTTTGTGTTCACACGTCCATCCCCATAGCAGTCTTTTCTGGTGTCTGGATCTATGGCAATACCCTTTTTTTCCTTTTAGATTTATTTATTCATTCATTTATTTTTTGTGTGTGAATGTTTTGCTCACGTGCATATCTATGCACCACATGTATGCTTGGTACCCACAGAGGTTATAAGAGAGGATTGGATCTCCTAGAATTGTAGTTGTAGACAGTTGTGAGCTGCCATGTGGGACATTGAAAATTGAACCCATGTCTTCTGCACAAACAGTAAGTGCTTAGCCACTAAGCCATCATCTTTCCAACACCTAAATATGTTCTTGAATGCCCATGCCTTTGCCTAGCTTTATAATTGACATGATGTATTTGTTGATTTGACTTTTTGTGTGCTAATATAAATGTCTCTATTGGAGGAGGATTCTTTGTATGAGGATTTCTCTGTGTCTTCCTGTCTGTCTCTGCTTGTTCCAGCTTGTTTCTACTTGCCTTTTTTGTCTCCCTTTATTAGGGAGACAAACTTCCCCACCACCCAAGAATGGTATACATTTTAAATGGTTTGAAAAAAATCACAAGAATACTAATTCAAACTTAAAAAAATTGCATACAAATCAGGTTTCAGTAATGTTGTATGAGAGCACAGCCAGGCTTGTTTATTTTTGGTCTATGGCTGCTTTTTTATATAACAGCATCAGAGCTGAGTATTTGCCACAGAGACTGTACATTCCACAAAGCCTAAATCACTGACTCCACAGCCCATTACAAAGAAGACCTGGCCCTCAGTCTCTCACTCTTTCATTTCATGTTAGTACAGTAGTATCTGCATGCAGGCATCACCTCTATTAGTTCGTTCTCCTCCCTCCCTCCCTCCCTCTCTCTTCTTTCTCTTTTCCTTCTTCCCCACTCTCTCTGGATCTTTCTTCATGTCTGATTTTCTCTCTGATCTACCTACCACTCAGTCTCTGACTTTTTTCTTCCCATAGGTATATGCAGTGAAAGCTGCTTTGGACTCTGGGTACTATGTAGCTGTGTGATTTGTGTTTTGGAACAAGCATAGGTACCTAGTATTTTTCAGCATTCATGCCCACAGCTCTTCTCTGGTAGAAGGAAACACTAGTGGGTAGAGCATGGACACCTTGGCTGCTGCTGGGGAATGAGGAGGGGAGTTTGTCTGGGTTGGCTGCCAGGCATGTATATCTCCTAGACTCATGGGTGACCCACAGAGGGAAGGCTGCAGCAGAGATTTCTGGTCAGTAGTTACTGAACTCTCTGTGTGGGCTGTGTAGTCTTGACTCTTCGCCTACTTTCCTTCTAAATTGTTTCCTTGTACCTCACCCCAAGAGGCACCCCTGGACTCCTGCTTTCTCTGGTTCCTCCCTAGCTTTAGCTTTGTAACTGTGTGGACAGTGCTTCCAGCATCAGACAGCTCACATACTTCCTGTGAGCCTTCCTAGGTTTCCAAAATGTGTTCCAGACTGGAAGTCTCATGAGCAGGGTTGAACCCTGAGTTGGGCAGCTGGAGCCTCACAAAAGAACTAACAGACCTGCTGGCCAGGGGCAGCTGTTTCCCAGCAGTGATCCCTGAAGAGTTAGCCTGTACAGTCTCAAATTTTTAGGCTATTAATCTGTAATTCGGGTGAGGCAATTTGCAATTTGGGGGGAAAATAGCTAGGAAACTTTCTAAGTATCTACACCACTGCTTCTGATGTGTGAAGGGCCCCTGAGGAGTCTTTTCTTCTTACAGGGACAGGGAAGCAGACATCTGCCCCCAGAGCTCGAGTCTTTCTGGGTCACCTTAGCCCACATCCATAGGCCCCTTAGCTCTGATCCACCTATCCTGGCCCATCAGGTTGTTAATCCTTCTATAGCTCTTCTCCCTTCATCTTTCCCTCCTCTCCTCCTCCTCCTCATCTTCTTCTTCCTCCTCTTCCTCTTCTTCCTCCTCCTCCTCCTCCTCTTCTTCCCTTTAGCTTTTGTTTGACTCTAGAAATGCAGAGTTTATACAGGAAATACTGGGCTTCATTTGCTTGAGGTGCTGAGCCTGTTTCTCCTCTGGATGTTGGAGCAAATGATCTATTGCTGGCTCTATGTGCCCATCTTTGGACAAGGGCTCAATTTGTAGCTGGTCACGTGGTCTAAGCAAACGCCAGTAGAACTAGAAGGGGTTGGGACACATGAATCCTGCTTGCTTCATTTTTTCAGACTAAAAAAAAAACCAAATTTGACCCATTACTATATCGAATTTGCTTTCCCAGTAAACAAGTTTTTGTAGCCTAAGATGTTCACAGGTGTGAATCCAGGTAGGAGATATGTCATACAGTCAGGATTTAGGTTCCCTTGTTCTTGTGTTCTCCCTTCCTCGACTTCCCCTCCCTTCCCTCGCCTCCCCCTCATCATGATCAGCAGCTGACTATCTCCGGAATGCAAGTTTAAGTGTCAAGCAGCAGTTGCTGTCCTTGGGGCTGACCCCAAGGCATGGTCATATAAGGACTAAGTTCACCAGAGCAAACCTGGTGTGACTAACACTAGGGGTGGCTCCATTTTCTAGCTTTAAGATCTAAGCATTAGAAAGGTGGATTTAGAGTTTTACTTTTCCTCTTTTCTAGTTTTTTCCTATAACTGGCTACTTGGGTACTCCCAGTAAATACCATGCTTGAGATCATTGGTAAGCTTTGGTGGCTCTGTCCCTTTCAAACTTGTGTCTTATAGTCAACCATCCAATCTATGGACACCTTTGGTTATTGAGACAAGGTTTTACTCTATAACCTAGGCTGACCTGGAACTCACTTTGTAGTCCAGGCCGGCTTCAGATTTGTGGCAATCCTGCCTAACCTTGAAGTAGTGGTATTACAGGTGTGAGTCACCAGCCATGCCATAGGGAGGCCATAGGGAATGACATAACCTAACCAGTCCTATAGAGGTCAAAACCATAACACCCCTGACACTAGAAAGATCCTTCTTACAGATCTTCATTTTGAAGGATTTAGGAATGCTCTCCAGGGAGTAAGAAGGAAATGGCTTCCACTTATTGCCGGCCCCTTTGTGTGCTTTCATTAGTCTTTGCCTGCATTTCTTCTTTGCAAAGACAGATTTCTCTGATCTTAAGATAAGGTGGCTAGATAATATACTTTTCTCTTGTATTTCCTCTAGGACCCTTCTTCATCTCTACCCCTTCTTTTGTGTTTTCTCTCCTTGGATGGTTAGAGAGTCATAGCACACAATCCTTCACTGTCGTGAGGGATTCCAAAGTTCATCATTAGTTTTCTTGGTTCTCCCCTCTTTGCCTGTGTTTCTATCCTTTCTAGGCAGATCTACTGTTCTTAGGCAGGCACACATGAAGCACTTGGGCTGAAGGTGACCTCATTGCTCTCGAAGGGCTGATAAGGTAAGGCTTGCAGAGATACTTGCTCCTCCCCAGTGGCATTTAGTGGGTCTGGAGTCAGCATGTAGGTAAGGAGATGTCACTTGGCTCTGTTAGGAGATTTGGTAGAATGGCTTCGTGTCCCAGGAGATTTTTGGTGCAAGGGTATTGTAGTGGGCTGTGGCAAGTGGCTTCCTTGTCCACTGTAAAAGGCAGTATAGAAGGGTTTGGTCATTTCAGAACAGACGTCAGCGTTTGGAGGGACCACCTACATGACTATCAACTAGCACAGTTTCTTAGCTCTTCTACACCAGGGCTTTTTTTGAAGCAGGAAAAGCAAGCAGCTGCTTTCTACTTCACCAAGTGGCCATGAGGAAAGGTGTTAATGTTAGCCGATGAAGAAAAGCTGAACAGCAGTCTTCCGTGAACCCAGACACAGGAACTCCTTGTATCCCAGGACCTTGGGCAGAGCCAGGGCAGTGGGACAACCTACCTCATTTCACAGTCTCTGCCGAAGCCAAATCTTCCCTCATCTTGATCTCTGGTTCTCAGTAAGTGAAAGAGTCAGGGGACTCTGAGAACATCCAAACCAGCCCAGCTGTGGCAGTTGGTTTATTGCTTTCAGCTGGTACTTGAACCCAGGTCCTGGTCTTGGAGGCTTTCCCAGGTTTAATCCCCAGAGCTTTCTCTGCAGCTGTATGACACTGTGCTGACCCCAAATGAGGATAGGAAAATAGAACCAGTGCCAAGCCAGAGTCTCTTTTTCATTTGGAGTCTGGCTGTCTGCCCATGACCAGGGTTACATAATGGGAAACATAGCTGGGGCTCTGGAGAGCCCGCGTTTCACCAGGCTGCCCAGACCTTCGCATTCTGACGCTATATATCTTCCTAATTGTAGCTCGGATGCATTTATCACACTGTTGGATTGGAGTACTGTTTTTTTTTTTTTTTTTTTTTTTTTTAATCTAGAAATTCCTGGACTTGCTGCTTTTCCATTGCTTGTCCTATATAGTCTGAAGATCATTCTTGAAAAAACTTCTAGGGAGCCTTCCAAGGCTCCCTCATCAGAGAGAAAAGGGGCGTGTCCTCAGGGAGCTCACATATGTTGGCCTTGTAGATGAGATAGGAATTCTTGACTTAAAGAAACAGCTAGTTCATGCACCCTCATAGGCAACTTTGAACGAGAACTAATCCCAAATCTAATCAGCAGCCTTTCAAGGACGCTTAATACGTCTTCCCAAAGAGCATTTTAGGAGGTCACCAAGTAATAGTCCATCAGCACTTCCCTGAAGGAAGTGCTAGTGACTGTGGGAAGCCCCTGTGCTACCCTGGCTCCCCACCCAGTCTCCCTGGCTCCAGTTTGGGGCGTCAGCACTGCAGCCTGGCACCAAGGGGTTCCTCTTCCTCCAAGTGCTGAGCGTGGGGCACACATGATCTCTCCCATGGCAAGAGCCTTTGTCTTCTCCCCACTCCTCCCACAGGACTCCTTGTGAAAGAAAGGGGTGTTGGTCTAAGGCTTTAGTCTGACCTTGCAGGGTACAACAGCTGACCCCAGGGAGAGACTTTCCAGCACTGGGCTAAGGTTATTTGGGTCCAGTATATGCTAAACTGAGAGGACGTGTTGGAGTGGTTACAGCTAAAAGTTTGGAGAGGCAGGAACCGTGAGAATCCGCACCAGGGAGGCCGCCAAGGGCTCCTCTGCTCAGGCCATGGAGATGTCAGAATCCCCTAGGGGCTGTTTTTCCCAAACCCAGTGCTGATGGGTTTAACACACCATAGTGATGTTACAGAGGCTATACCTACAAGAATGACTTGAGAGAACTGAAATAAAATAAGGCTATGACCTAGAGTGAGTTTGGGGAGATGACATAGGAGTAATACTTTGGTACCTGAGAAGTCCTACAAAGAGATTACAGTGATCTGTTCCTGACTGTAGGGCTCTTGCTACACTGCCTAGCAACATGGAAAAACTTACTGTCCTTGCTGTAGCACAGCTTCAGAGTCTGGTCTGCTCTGCTGGACAGAACTGATTTGGGGCTGAGCACTTTCTCAAAGGACCCAGTTGACTGGCTTTTATATGAATTATGGTTGTTAAAGGGATAATCTTCAAATAGGTTACCTAGTAGGCATCTCTTATTAGTAAAACAAGTTATCTTGTTGTGCTTGTCTTACCTCCTAGAATAGTGAGTGATCTCTTTGCTTTGTAGCAACATCTAAAACAAATTTTGTGGTTCCTGTATCTCAGTGAGAGAGATGCGTCTCCACCCTTATAGCCTACTACAGTTTCTAGCACTGAAGTTCCAGAACTTAGTAGCATCTTATGCCCAAATATTATTCTCGTAGCACCACTAGACTTACTAGGTTTAGATCATTTCTGCGACTAGCTGCTTATACCCTGCCATTTTTCTACCGTTGAGTAAGAAGTATTCCAGGGCAACCAGGGACTTATTGTTGTCTGTTGATCCAGAGAGTTGGGCTCCCAAAGGGAAATACATTTCTTAAAGCAGATGATGTATGTCTTTGAGCATTTGCTTGCCAGTTTTCTGCCTTTCCCGTGAGTTTGTGCTCAATGGACTTTTAGCTTCCTTGTACCTACTTTCTATACCACCTTAGCTGTTTCCAGATTTCTTCACCCCAGGAACCCAAAACCCAACTTGTTTCCCATCCGCACTACCTCTCTGATCTTCCACAGCTCTGAAACACAATGCAGGGCTTCTTCTCACTCAACTCTTTCCGGGTTTGTTCTGCAGCTGTGGAGTTTGAATGTTAGTGTTTAAACAAGCTGGTATTACACAGGAAATGGCCACCTCCACAGGCCCCTGCAGGCTTGTAACATGGGGTCATTGTACTTGATATTAATCACCAGTCAGCCTATTCCTCCAGTAAAAATATGAAGAAGTGTGTGAATGCTAATTCTTCCTTGGTCTTTCTAGAAAGACAGACTGAGCCCTGGTCAGACCATTCCAACCTGTTGCCCTTCCTTAGTCCAGTCTGTTGAAGCTGTGGCAGATAGCAGACCTGGTTCTCTTCCTGCATTTCAGACGAGATGATGGCTGTGGTATACCATGCCTCATATGTTCCACACCTCAATCTTGCAGGGCACATAATTGTATAGCATCACCTCTGAGAGAACTATAGAAACACAAAAAACTGTGGGCTCACCTGAGAACAAGCTTCTCAGTTCCCTGGACTGAAGAGCTTTCTAATGTTATTTGCAGAACTAACCCCAGCCTGAAGGGTTAATCTGATTCCCCAAGTCAATATCCTCCAAACAACCAGCCAAGAGTGTGTGTTGGTTCATTTCTGTGAAATGTGTTTCCCCAGTCACCTGGGCTGGCCTGGGCTGCATTGTATCGGCCAGCAGCTGCACTGCACTCAAACTGACAGCTACATTAAACCTTGGAATTCTGAGGCAATAAAAAGTAAATTAACTCTTTTTTTTTTCCCTCTTGCTGGTGGAGTAAGTGAATGCATGTCTGTAGTGAACCTTGGTACTGAGTGCATGCCTCTAACTAGTCATTGCTGGTCTGTCTCAGGCTAGGATCTGGCATTCAGACTACTGCCAGGGATCTGCTTTCCTGCTGTGTGGTGTGTTCTCTGAGGTTGGGCTAGTGGGTCACTTTGCAACTGCTGATTCCTGAACACTAATCTCACTCCTTCTGAGAGACTCCACTGCCACCATTCTAGGAGCCATAAATTTATTGAATACAATTTCATATTCTCTGGCTGATTTGTGTCTGCTTGGTGAAGAGTGTACCCTAACTTTAGTGGGATTTCGTAGGCTCTGGTACATCCCCCAAATACAAGTTGAACCAGAAGAAGCCAGAAGGATCTGTCTAAGCCAAGCATAGGACAGCAGGCAGGATCACTGAGACTTTGAAGCCAGTCAGGGCTACATGGTGAGTTCCAAGCCAGTCTAGACTACAGAGTGAGACTCTTCACACCCACCTTTACACCTTCTACCCACCTGTAACCTTCAATCTCCTTCTCCGCAAAAAGCTGGATAGGAGTGGGTGGCAGAGGGGCTTGACTAAACACCACATGTTCTCAAGTATCTTCAAGTCTTCATAGCCATTTTGTACCCTTCCACCAACCTTGACTCCTTGGATCCAAGGGCTGCTGTGAGGTGAGGTTAAATGGCACTTCCTTTTGGTATAAGAAGGAAACACGGGGGGAAAAATTCAAGATGTTCCCCTTCTATTTAGATAGGAAACTGTTCACCCGTGGAATTGACCTCTCAACCCTCTGGCACAGTTGACGTAAGTGTCCAGAAGCAACACCATCCTCTGGCAGGTGTTGGCTTTTCAGCTCAAGCCTCACTTGGGTTTTGGAAAAGCTCTCCTTGTTGTTGTTGTTGTTGGTTTGTTTTTGGAGAACATCTCCTTGTTACTGTTGTTGTTGTTGTTGTTGTTGTTGTTGTTGTTGTTAGTTTGTTGGTTCTTATTTCCCACACCTTTATCACAGGGTGGCCATGGGTACCAACAAGATCAGGCCAACCTGACTGCAGGAGTGACTTTGCATTGAAGGATTTTTTTTTATATCTCCTTGATTCAGTCTAGCTTGACCCTTGGACTGCTTTTATTTATATTTCTGACTTGGGAACTCAGGGCACTTCCTATGTCTTTTGGCCCCAGCTCCTGTCTTACAAAATCAACAGGGTAAGACCTCTAGTCTACCTTATCACTGCAGTATGTCATAAGGGTTTGGCACAAGGTGGGTGGTAATGGGCAAAAGACAGAGGTGGGTAGGAGTCCCTAGTGATGATCAGCAGTCTCTGGGAGGAGTCAGTTTGGTTTATCTGAGCCTTAGGGGACAGGAGAGCATGGTAATGAGAACCACATGGTACCACATATTTCTTCTTCTTGGATCCAAGATGGTAAGGGTGGGAGGATGAGAGGGATGTGGGGCCTCCCACTGAGGAAACTGTGGGTGATTTTCTGCCGCCTTTCTCTGGCTGGGGATACTGCTGCCCACACCCTCATCTCTAACTATGTCCTCAAGCAGCCTTGACCTGTTTAGCACCAACCATGACCTCCAAGCCAAGAATTCAGATGGGAGACTTTTCACCTTCTTCCTTCTCACTGGCGTTTTTCCTGTTTATTTTCCAAATTGCTGCTCTGCAGCCAAGCAGTGCCTGTTGGCCAAAGCTCACCACTCTGTGGGATCAGACTCAGGCAGTGGGCTCAAGTGGCCAGCAGGGCACTGGGGGAGGAAGCAGGGAACTGGAAGAGCCTCCCTGTGTCTCCCATGGGCAGCACTAACCTCAGAGGCAGCCCCGAGCAGCCCTATCACATCCGGTGCTTGTCTCTGCAGCCGGACCGGAGGATAAACTATCAGAGCTGTGGGGCAGTGCATCATTCCTCTTATTATTTTCTTCTCTGCAGATGGGGTCGTGGAAAGTTCAGTTCCTTTTAACCCTCAAAGCTCTGTTTATTCTACAGCTGGTAGCCTGAGTGCCGCGTTTCCCATTACATCACAGAGGAGCCCAGGCAGATTTCTGCACAGAAACGTGTTGCAACTGTTTATTTTCTTCCATATTTAAACATTTCTGACAGCCAAACTCAGCTGAGCCAAAAGATGGAGCTTTGTGAATGAGTCTGCTTGTCGGTGTCTATGCAGAGGGCTTTAGAAAACCCGCATCCCTCCGGTGATTCTTCCCAAACGTGTTCTTGCTAGGCAAAGCTTGGGAAGTGACTTGGTTCTGCAATACATGTGTGTTGATTATGTGCCGTCGTGTGATTAATGGGACTATGTTCCGCCTGGTTCCCAGGACGCTCTTGAAAACAAGATGTTTCATTTCATTGCCTTTTCCTAGTGTAGTGATTTCAGTAAATAAACCACCTCAGCCTCCTTCCACCTGGAGCTGGTGAGGGAGTCCCCATCCCTCTCCCTAGTCTACATTCTCCCCCAGCTTCCCTCTCAGTGGTGATTGCTGGAATGTATTCTTTCCTGTCGTCTTGGAATGGGAGTTGAGGGTTGAATGGTTTAGATCTCTCCCTACCTTGTAGGCTCATGGACATACCCCTGAGAGATTTCAGGGGACTCTTATAGCTTCTTAGCATAGTGCCTCTTCGTACTCTGACTCTCCTGTGGAGTTGTTGTTTTGTTTTGTTTTGTTTCTTATAACATTCATAACATCAGCATCTAGAGGGTAGGTACCTCCTATTCCAGTCTCCTGGGTTAGAAGCTTTTCTAGAGGAGAAAGTCAAGTCTGTAAACTTGGCAGGCATTATATACAGCTACAATTGGGGTTTACCTAGACAGGCAAACTTTAGGAGATAGTTAGAATCCACCAAACAATCTTAGTCACAGTAGGTGATGGCATGAACTAGATGAACCTTCTTTCTATAATTCTACCTTGGAGTTTTAAGTAGAGAGAAATAGATCTTGCAGTTTTAGTGTTTCTTCTCAGGTTCAATCAGAACCTGGTGATGTGGGGACTGGAGTGACCAAGCATCCTAATTTGTGTCAGACTAGGGGACCTAAGAGATATGAAAATTTTAGTGGTTAAACTTGGACAGTCCCAGGGTGGTTAGTCATCCTGTATCTAATGTACAAGAGAGAGAAGGAAGAAGGCATGGGACAGCCAAGATAGCAGTGCAGTGAGCAAGAAGCTTCCCCTTCCAGAGATGACCGTGGCAGGACAGGAAGGGGGTTTCTTGGACATGTGTTCATTTTACTGCTTCCATATAGAGAATCAACTTATAAAGTATTTCTAAGAGGGAAACCTATGTGACTACACAATATGACTGCTCCCTGTGTGGCTATAGGTGAAGGAGAGAGGCTAGTGCCTGCCCAGTTTCTGTCTGTGGCATATACTTGACTATGCAAGAGCAGGGACTTGTGAGAGCTGCCTTAGGCACTGGGTATCTAGACTGTTTAAAGTGTCTCATCACACTGTCTGTAAAGGTGACAGACCTGAGGGCTGGGGATTTGGCTCAGTGGTAGAGCGCTTACCTAGGAAGCGCAAGGCCCTGGGTTCGGTCCCCAGCTCTGAAAAAAAGAACCAAAAAAAAAAAAAAAAAGGTGACAGACCTGCATTAGACAACTGGTTCTCAAAATTCTTTTTCCTCCTCTCTGGATTAAAAGACCCCTGATCAATTTCACCTTTACATAGAGCACTACACACACTTCAGATGGTGGCTATGAGCACAACTTCATATTGCATTTTTTGATAATATTTCTTGGCAGCTGCCAGCCAGCCCTTACAGCTTTTGTTGCAAGTACCTTTCTATTCCCAAAGCACAAAAAAACACTTTCACCAATCTCTTTAGAGCCCTTCTTCTTTTCTCATCTTGTTTCTTACAGGGTTGCTGTGGATGTATGGTCAACACTTGCTGATTTCTGTAACATACTGACTGCAGTGAATCAGTCTGAGGTGCCACTGTACAAGGACCCAGATGATGACCTCACCCTGCTTATCCTGGAAGAGGATCGGCTTCTCTCTGGCTTTGTCCCCTTGCTGGCTGCCCCTCAGGACCCCTGCTACGTGGAGAAAACCTCGGATAAGGTCAGCTGCAGGCCAAATATCCCTTCCCATTTACCCATTCTCTTAATTCTCCAGGCTTTATTCTTGGGAAGTTTTCTGTACAAACGGAACATGATTAAGTCATTGAGAAGGGTGTTAAGGGAAAATATCGACCTTTTAGCCGCTGACATCCAGTTCTGTGTCTTGAAAAAAATCTTTCTCAACTTCCTTTGGGGGGTGTCTCCCCATGCCTGTGCCTGTGTGTGTGTGTGTGTGTGTGTGTGTGTGTGTGTGTGTGTGTGTGTGTGAGAGAGAGAGACAGAGACAGAGACAGAGAGACAGAGACAGAGAGAGAGACAGAGAGACAGAGAGACAGAGAGGGAGGAGGAGACAGGGAGAGCAGAGCTCCTGGCATGTTGTATATACGATCATTTCCTCACTTGTTTAAATAGTGCAGCTTGTGTTGGCAGTGCTCTTACTCAGCTCCAAATGGTTTGCATCATGCTTAAAGCACCCTCCTTCCTTCCCTCTCCCTCCTTCCCCAGCCACAGAACTCTGCACTAGGAAAACAGCCAGGTCTTTTTCTCTTCTCTAAGGAGGAGAGTGATAAATAGGTGACTAGAGAGAAGCAGACACCATGTGTTAACTTACAAAAAAAGCTTTTAGGAATATGAAGCATTCCTCACTGCCTGGTTTCTATTTTCCTTCCTCTAAGGACTGTTATAACTTGACTTTTTTCTTGTCTGTTTATAGAAAACAAAGGCCATTCCCTGTTGCCCTGGTGGGGACTGTGGAGCTTCTAGCTTAACAATTGGGTCTTCAGCCAATGGAGAGTAGGGCATACTAGGTTGTTCCACCACACTCGTGGGGAATTAGCAAGTCCTGTGCTAAGGCATTCTTCATAGAGTCTGTGACATAGTACTCCCTAGGGGAGAGGCCTTTGGGGAGTAATCCATGAGTGGCTTCTCAGGAGGAAGTTTTTTTTGTTTTGTTTTATCTTTTAGATGAATGTTATTTTATTTTTAGCTTTTGGTTTTTTGAGAAAGTGTCTCACATATAGCGCAGGCTGACCCCAGAATGCCTGTGTAGCAGAGGCTGGCCTTAAACTGCTGGTGTCCTCCTGTCTCAATCTCCCAAGTGCTATAAGATAAGATATGTGTCGATGCAAAAAGGAGGAAGAAGTCTTCAATTAAGGTAAAATGCATAATAGACAAAGAACTGATTTTTGTTAAGTCAGTAAACTGACCTTCAGGGTTGGGATCTGATTCAAGGATGGAGTACTTGCCTAGCCTAGCACCTACATGGCAGCTCACAATTGTCTATAACTCCACTTCCTAGGGATCCAACACCCTCACACACACATATGTGCAGGTAAAACACCAGTGAACACAAAAGTTTGGTTTTTTTTTTTTAATTTTTTTGAGCCTTGAGTTCAGTTTTCCACACGAAGACAGAAAGTAAAAATTGAATTCTAAACATGACCTATAAATATGGGATTTGTTTGTTTGTTTGTTTGTTTGTTTGTTTTTGAGGCAGTCTCTCACTATACAGCGCTGGCTGGCATAGAATCCAAAGAGATGCTCTGCCTCTGCCTTGTGAGTGCCAGGATTAAACATGTGTGTCACCACACCTGGTCTATAAGAGATGCTATTAATGTGCTGCCCAAGTCTATATTTGTATATTAATATTAACCTAGACATAAACAGTCCTTTAAAAAATATAAAACGGAATGACTGAGGTTGTCTACCAAGCACAAGACCCTAGGTTTGATCCTCAACACCGTAAACAAAAATATAGAGCAAAAAATAAAACCCTGGGATTATATACCTACTATTGTCTCTGTCACATATTTCAGTGTATTCTTTTTTCTTCTTTTTTTTTTTTTTTTTTTTTTTTTTTCGGAGCTGGGGACCGAACCCAGGGCCTTGCACTTGCTAGGCAAGCGCTCTACCACTGAGCTAAATCCCCAACCCCCAGTGTATTCTTATATGGGAATTGTTATGTAGTGCTGGAAATCAGATATGTAATAATTTTTATGATTACTTAGGTTTTTGTTTTGTGTTTTGAGACAGGGTTTCTCTGTGTAGCCTTAGCTGACCTGGAACTGACTTTGTAGACCAGGCTGGCCTCAAACTCAGAGACTCTGCGTCCCAAGTGCTGGAGTTAAAGTTCACCGTTGCCCGACTTATTATGAACAGTGAGTTTATACCTTAGCAGGATTTGAGCATGTATTCCCTGTAGTTAAATTTCTTCTTAAGTAGAGAAATGTTCTAGGGCCTGGGCTTATCTAAAGTCTACATTCGACTTTCCAGTGGCAACTTTTGTCCCTTGATGACTTGAGTGGTGGAAGCAGTAGTAAGGAGTCAAAGTCGTCCTCAGCCATATAGACTAGTTTAAGGTCAACCAGGACAGTAGGAGACCCTGTTTCAAAAATAAAACCAACAAACCCAGAAACTTACCTAGATTGTGCAAGGGCCCAGGGTTCAGTCCTTAAGCACTGAAAATAAAAGAAAATTTGTAAATAAAAATAAAAACCAGAGGCTGGAAAAACGGCTCAGTAGTTAAGAACATTTGCTGCTCTTCCAGGAGACTCAGGTTGATTCCCAGCGTAGTTGCTTACAACCATCACTGACTCTGGTTCTAAGGAATTCTGTGGTTTCTGTGGGTACCTATATACAGACAGGCATGCATCAAAACACTTAGGCACATAAAATGAAAATAAATCTTTGAAAACTCATGCTCTTCAGATTGGTTTAATAACTAATGGTTCTTGGAAGAACCTTTCTTTCCCAAGAGGAGTACTTGTTTTACGCCTTTGCAGAAAAAAAAAAAAAAAGAGCATAAAATTCTGTTGTACTTCTCTGGTCTCAGAAGTGGCCAATAATATGGGTATGAATGATAGGAAGCTGAAGATGGCTAAGAATTGTTTACATATCTGAGGACAGTGTTGAGTTAAAAGAGAAACTAAGTATCAATATCTTGGGTTAGACACCTGATAATCAATCAACCCATCTTTGTGTCTGTCTCTCTGTCTTTCTCTGTCTCTGTCTGTCTCTCTGCCCGCCCTCTCTCTCCTGATATCTGTTGATCACTAGGTAGACTTGATTCCAGAAGATCCTTCTGGGAGATGGCTATCACTTAGTGCAGAACAGGGGCAGAGTCCTAACCAGCTTCAGGGCTTCCATACCCTCATTTTTATCAGCTCATCAGAATGCCCAGCTGTAGTGTTGAATACTAACTCTATGGCCTGGATGGAGAAGAATGAGGTCTTCTGTGCACCCTCACCTTTTGAAAGTGGTCACAAGCTACCCATGTGGCAGTAGCCACTCACTTGAAGTGGTTCCACTTCAAGACTATGAGAGGCATTTCAGAGATGGCATCTCTACATCGCACCTTACCCACTCTTAAATTTGGTCTTCATTCTTCCCTGTCCTGCAATAAATAGCAGCATTGACTTTGGGTTGCTCATTTCAAAATCTTAGAGTTACTGGCTTTTGTTTTTTTCAGACCTTCGTATCTAAACCATAAGCAATTTGTGTCTTCTTTACCTTTAAAATACTTAAAGATTTTTAAAAAGCATCCAGCTAAGATTCCTTTCCACACCTTTATTCCATTCATTGAAGTACCTTCTGTCTATTCCTCTAGTCCCTAGTCTTGTTTCTTGACACAGTAATTATCATGACATGTAATCACAGAGCATCAGTGCTGAGTCTGCTGGTGCTGGCCTGCAATCCTAGCTACTCAAGGTGTTGGAGGCAGGAGTATTACAAATTCAAGACCTTCCTGGGCTACAGGGCAAACTTGGGGCTGACTGGATAACTTAGTGAGACTCCATCTCAAAGTGAAAGAAGCTAGCTTTCCTAATATGCACAAGGCCCTAAACTCAGTCTCTACGAACAAGCTCCCAAGCCCCCAAAATTAATAAAGTCTGCAGGTCATACTAATTTTACTTCTAAACATTATTATAAACTTTTCTACTTGAAGTAAAATGCCAACATTTCAATAATAGTCTTCTGTACCATCTCTGATCTGACAGTACGTTCCCCCTGCTAACTTTCTGATCTCAACTCTTACTGTCCTCCTCATTCCTACTGTGCTCCTGGACACGCTGCATATTGGTCATCCTTGCTGTTCCTCAAGCAGTCTAAGCACTCGTGCCTCAGGGTCTTTGCAGTCACTCCTATCCTAATTTGGAAGCGCCCTGGAACAGAGGGGTGTGTAGCTAGATCACTTCCGTGTCCTTGTCACCTTATTGCAACAGGCTTCCCTGTATAAAATGCTACCTTTTCCTTTGGCTCTAATTTATTGTTTTCCATGGCAAGGAAAAAAAATCAGTCACCTATCATGTATTAGGGCCTGACCTAGATTTTTCTGTCTAGTATTTCCTCTCAATAAACCTATCTAAGCATTTATAAACGAGGGGCCAGGAGCTCAGGAGAGTAATACAGATGATACTAAACTTACATAGGTCATGTCAATGGATTACCCAGAAGATGTGTATTAATGTGCCAAAAAGAATCTTTAGGAACTCCTGACCCTTTAGCAGTCTGATAGACATTTTCTCAGTCCTCCAGTGGCTATTACTAAGAAGTGTAAAATATCTCAAGGACTCAATTGCAGCAACATTAGTGACTTAATTATTAGTTGAGATTAGTCATGTTTGGTTCAACTGTATGCTCAGTCATCGGAAATTCACTGAGCATGTAATTATGTATGTAACCACACAGTGTAGGTGCTCTAAGCATATAGGGTAAATATTCCACTCTGAGGGACCATTTGTGGTATATATAGATGTAAGTGGCCACATAAATTTATTGAAGCCCATAAGATATAAGTAGCTCTTACTGTTTTCTTGAGACTGTAGTATTCCTGTGAATGGATTGCCTTATGAGCACTGATTTGGTATGAACATTCCCAAGTCCTATGGAATTCTAGGTTTATTTTGTTTGTGGTTGTGTTGTTGTTGTTTTGGGTAGGTTGTGAATTATACATTAAAATACAAGTTTAGTGGGCAGAAGAGATGACTCAGTGGTTAATAATTGTTACTCTTGCAGAGGACCTGGGTCCAGATCCCACATGGTGGCTGGCAACCATCTATAACTCCAGATCCTTAATTCCTGGAGATCTGGTACCTTTTGTGGGCACCAGGCCCACAGGTGGTGCACATACAATATATGTAAACAGAACACTCATATACATAAAAATAAATCAATCAAAAAATGAAAACTTTTCAGTCAAATAAGCAGAGTGCATCATGAATGACTTTTATCTTTTATCGTTTAAAATGTGTTGCAGGGATAGCCTTTGCAAACTTTTCAAGCTGGCTTTACTCTTGATCTATTTTACTCTTTTACTATTTTACTCTTGATTTATTTTATGTATGTATGTGTATGGCTGGCACTAGACATACGTGAGTCACTATGGAGGCCAGAAGATGATCCCAAGAGCTGTAGCCATAGGCAGTTGCTAGTTCCCAGACCTGATTACTAGAAACCAAACTTGGGTACTCTTACTTACTAAGCCATCTTGAAGGATTGGTATTCTGCCCGAAATAAAGAAGTTGTGGTAGAAAGTTCAGGTATAGACAAGCATGGTGATGCATTCAGCCAGGAAAAGGGAGAGGGGAAGATAGTGATAAGGCAGGGAGGGACCAATCTAGAAGCAACCACAAGGAAAAATTGAAAATTGACCTTATGTTCAGCGAGCTACTGATAGCCACCTAAACTCAGAGGTTATGTAGCTAACCTCTGCAAACCAAAGCAAAGTACCTAGTAAAGAATTGTGAAATTGTAGTTGGGTATAGTGGCACATGCCTTTAATCCCAGCACTCAGGAGGCAAAGGTAGATGGATCTCTGTGAGTTCGAGTCTAGCCTGGTCTACATAGTGAATTCTTGGACCACCGGAGCTATATAGTGAGATTCTGTCTCAAAAAACAAAACAAAAATAATTTAAAAAAATTAAAACTGTTGTTTCAATATTTGAAGCCCCATTACTGAACCAGGCATAGTATTCTTGGAAAATAGGGAAAAGGAAGATCAGGGCTAGCCTGTGCTACATGAGGTCCTATTGCAAAAAATAAAAACAAACTCCATATTCCGATATATATGGTGTTACATACCTCTGAATCATACCACTCAAAGGATTGAGAGATCAAGGTCAGTACTCTGGAGAGGTGCACACCTTTAATCCTAGCAGTCAAGAGGCAAAGGCAGTCAGTCAAACCTCTGAGTTCAAGGCCAGCCTGGTCTACCAATTGAGTTTCAAGACAGCCAGGACTATACAGGGAAGCCCTGTCTCAGACAAACATCTCTAATGTATACTAGGATTTACCTCAAAATTATCTAGGTGACTGGAGGTAAGTGGGAATATAAAGGGGATGGGGAAGCTAAATATTGATCCTGTTGAATCCATTACAGCATTTTATATGTATATAAAATTTCCATTAAAGCTTTAGAAATAATACCCAGGATCTTAAACATAGTAAGTGCGTGCTTGAGTGCTGGCAATAACCTTCCATGCTGATGTGGAGGTTAGACCACCCTTAGGGTTCAGTTCTCCCCTTCCACATGCAGGTCCTAGAAATTGAACTCAGATTTTTCAGCTTGGGTGACAGGTACCTTTACCTGCTGAGCCACCTTGAAAGCAAATAAATATTGTCACATTATATTGCTCAAGTTAAGGGGCAAGTAATGAAGCCATGATTATTGATAGTAACTGTTTTTCAGTCACTGATTGTGTTCCAGACAGTGTGGTACTAAGCTCCTCACATGTGGGAAGTGAGGAGACGTCATTAGAAAAAAGGTACAGAGTGCATGTTGTGGTTTGAATATAAAAAGCTTAATAGAAATGAATGCAGCCTGTTAGCAGGCCTGAGACAGGAGGGTCAGTTAAGCCCAGAAGTTCAAGGCATGCTTTGAGAACATAGGAAGACCCACACACACACACACTTCAAAATGACAAACAAGTAAACACAAAGTTTCATTGTCTCCTGTAAAATAAATGCATGTAACTGTATAGTTTATATCACAAATGTCATAAATTTTTGTTTAGTTCCTTAGTCGTTTATTTTTTAGGAAGTTACTGATTTCTGTTGTATCCGTGATGTCATATCAAGCAACATTATGTGTATTTTGATGTTTCTTCATTAATTTGTAAGGATAAATTTTCTTTTTGTCTTTTTTTTTTTTTAATTTCTATGAGTACACTGTAGCTGTCTTCAGACACACCAGAAGAGGGCATAAGATCTCATTACAGATGGTTGTGAGCCACCGTGTCAGTGCTGAGAATTGAACTCAGGACCTCTGGAAGAGCAGTTAGTGCTCTTAACCACTGAGCCATCTCTCCAGCCCAAGGATAAACCTTCTGAGTAGAATTGCTAGACTATAGAGATTGTGCCAAATTTTAGGACTTTTCATGTATAAGTCCAATATGAGAGTATCTGTTTTCTAACCTCCTTACAATCCTAAATTTAGCTTTTTGTAACTTTTTGTGAGATGGACAAGAATGACTTCTGCCTCCTATGTGCTGAGACTACAGACGTGCTGCTGTACTCAGCATCTTTGATTAGTCTTATGGAGCTGTTTTGCTTTTATAGAGAGTGAAATGAGAATTTGGGGGACTGTTGAAGGAAAAGGTGTAGTATTTTCTCTATATAGGCAATAAGAAATATTCTCACTGTGGGTGTAGCTCTGTTGGAGAGTGCTTGCCTGGCATGCATAAAGTCCTAGGTTTCATCCCCAGTAACACATAAAACTGGGTGTGGTGGTCTAGGCTTGTAATCCTAGGTGGACGCAGGAGGGTCAGAGGGTCAGTGTTATCCTCAGCTCCAGTTTAAGGCCAGCACTGGGACACATGAATTATTGTCTCAAAAAAGAAATGCTTTGAGAGGGAGAGTGGGGGAAGGAGGGAGGGGAAGAGGGAAAGGGAGGGAAGGGGGAGGAAGGGGGGAGAGAGAGAGAGAGAGAGAGAGAGAGAGAGAGAGAGAGAGAGCGAGAGCGAGCGAGTGCTAGGTATGGTGGTGGAAGCCTTTAATCCTAGTACTCAGGATGCAGAAGCATGCAGATCTCTTGTCAATCAGGGCTTCGTAGAGAAATTCTGTCTCAAGAAAACAGGAAGAAAAAAAAAGAAATGGAAGGAAGGAAAAAAGGAAAGAGGGAAGCGAAGAAAGAAAATGTTTAGTTTGTTATGCAATCTAGTTAGTTAAGATCTTTTGTTTTTACCCTTTGAGGTGGTTTCTCTTACACCATTCTATCGGCCATAGGTATCTACAGAAAAATAATTTTAGCCAAATTTTAGAAACAAACTATAATCTATATGTTTCCTTCTCTGTTTTGCCAGTTTGATCCAGTGTCTTTGTTCTGGGTGTAAACTTATATAGTGTTTCGAGAAACCCTCTGGCTTATACCAAAGAAACATTATAAGTTCAAATTTATTTTTGTTTATTTGTTTTGTCTTTTCTCACTATAGATGAGGAACTTTTCGCTGTCCATTTCACAAATGCATTTCTGGAACTGACCTTTGATTTTCTTATGATTTATTTATTTTGTATGGAAGGTGCACATGCCACAGTATACGCATGGAAGTCAGAGGGCATCTGGTAGGTAGGAATCTGTTCTCTCCTACCACCATGTGGGTCCTGAGAATAGAACTCCCATCATGTGGACAGTGGAAGGCGCTGTCCCCCTGAGCTGTCTTGCCGGCCATAACCATTTGATTGTATCAGTCTCTGTGTGTGCCTTTCCATTGCTCTTATCTTTGTGTGCTTTCCTGTCACTTTATGGATGTGTCGTAAGCCTATATATTATCATTGCCTTGATTTACTCCAGTACCTTCAGATTGTATCAGTTATATCAATCTAATTTCTTAGATCCTAGACTCTAGGTTCTTTTTTAGATTTATTTATTCTGTGTGAATGAGTATTTTGGATGCATGTATGTGTATGTGCCGGGTGCTCACAGGGCAGGTATCTTCAGATGCTTTGGAACTAGAATTACAAATGATTGTGAGCCAGGTTGTGGGTGCTAGGAACCTAGGGCTTTTGTGAGAGCCTCCAGCCCTGAAGACTGCTCTTATGTCCATGTCTTTGGTAGGTTATGTATCTAGTTATTCTTTTTTGTTCTAGACTAGTAATTCTCACATGTTAGCATTCATTAAAACCTTATTGACAACTTGTTAAAACACCACATGACTTCACATGAATGTTACTCATTGTGGGGAGGAGTGACTGAAATTGTATTTCTAACACATTCTTAGGCTCTGCTAGTGTTAAAGCTTCTACATGTTGAGAGCAACTGCTTTTAGAGACTTGGTAGCTGGTCAAGTTGTAGCTACAAGGCAACATTTTCAGACCAGGTAACAATAAAGATTCCAGGGATATTTGGAAAACTTACAGAAAGATTATGAGTGGTAGCTACCAATTCTGGCTTTAACTTTCGAATGCAGAAAATATTACCTGAGAACTCACATACCTCACGTCTTGTTGCCAGGTAACTTTCTAAGCTCTAGAAAAAGCAGTTATCCTCAGATTATAATGAACCATCTCTCCTGAATGAAAATGAAGACAGTAGTCTCCTTTCCCATAGGCCTCAGGCACATAGCTATCACTGCATGCTTACATGTATTTCGTGCTGTCCTAAGCTTTACATTAGTTCATTTAGGTTTCCCAGAAGCCCTGGAATAATGGTAAGCCTTAAAACAATGCCCAGGATGGCGTGACTAAGCATGATGGATTCAGACCCTGGCAATCTAAGTGTAATGCATGTGCTTAGAGAAGTGTGGTGGGTGTGTGGTTGGACAAATAGTGACTTGGTGCTTCCAGTCCTTGAGACCTTGACAGTTTTTTACCTCTGGAAGCTTGTTTTCTCACTAGGAGCTTGGGAACCATTAACTTGGTTTGACAGAGTTATCTGATCTTTCAGACTAGTTCTTAAGAACAACACAAAGAAATAAGATTCACATGAACAGAAGAAGTAGGATTGAGTTCCCCTCTGGCTTTCTCTGGGTTGAGTGTCTTCAAATCTTGAAAATTTCTGAGTATTTAGAATATGAGTCTTTGGAGAATAAACTTGTTTGTTTGTTTGTTTGTTTGTTTGTTTGTTTGTTTGACACACAAACCATTGAGAATTCTCCAAGAAGTGTTCTTAGGATGATCTATTATCATTTTAGAAGTGTGTTCTAAGGACAAACTTCAAGAGTAGTGGTAGTGTAACATCTAAGGGACAGAAAGCCTGTATAGCGTCCTGGAGTCTCAGGTTCTTCAGACAAGACAGTCAGCAAATAACCAGTAATTACACTTTCAGTTGACTGATCTGGATAGCTGATAGATAAAATCTGAAAGTCAGCTGCATTAGCAGCCTGACCCCATACCCATGAAACCTGCCTACATTCAGTCCTATAAACAAGCAGTCGTTGGTTCTAGACCTAATAAATATGGGTCACAGTTAAAAATAAACTCAAGGCTGAGAAAAGGACTCAGTAACTGTTTGTTCTACAGCAGGAGAACCTGAGTTTGGATACCCAGGTCACAAAGAAAGCTGGACATGGCAGTGTACGTGTTTGTAATCTTCTACGAGGAGTGGGGCAGAGACAGAAAATCCCTGAGGCTTGTTGACTATCCAGTCTAGCCAGTCAGAGACTCTGTCTCAGAAAGATAAAGTGGAGAGCAATTTTGGAAGACACCAAGAACCAACCTTGGCCTCAATGCACACACACGCGCACATTCAGATTGACAAAATTGGTAGCATTCATGGTGTACACTTGTAATCCTAGTATATTTAGGAGGCAGAAGCAGGAGGAGTAGGCAAATTCTGACTTTATTGATAGTTCACACTACAGATTCTCAACTCAGAATGGAGTTATGTCCCAAAAATCCCATCATAAATTGGAAATATTCCAATCCAAATGTACTTGATACACCTAAAAAACTAAAACTGTAAAAATACTAGAGACTGTGTAGTCTGTAGTGTGAACTGTCAATAAAATCATGAGAACATACCAGCATTAATGTGGGAAGTGCTAATCAAAACTAAGATGAGGACCTGCATGATGGCTCAGGTCAAACTTCCTCACTAGGGCCCACATGATGGGTAGAGAGCCTACTCCACAAGTTGTCCTCTGACCTATACATGCAGTTATTTTATTCTTAAAAAGATCAAAACTCTAAATTTGAAATATATTTCTACTGAATATACCTTGATCTCAAACTATTGTAATTTCAAAAAAAATTCTGAATTGAGTCATTGCAAGTTAGGGATTATGTGTATGCTTGCCTGGGAATGACTCAGATCTGCTGGCTCCTTGTAAACACTCTCTGTTGTTCCGTTTTTAGTTGTGTTGTACAAGTTCTTTATATACTTTGAATATAAATACTTGTCAGATAAACCCTGTGAATATTTCAATTCATAATTGTTCTCTCTCTTTGATACTTTGTTTACATAGCTGAAATAGCAAATTTTTTTTTTTTGGTTCTTTTTTTCGGAGCTGGGAACCGAACCCAGGGCCTTGCGCTTCCTAGGCAAGCGCTCTACCACTGAGCTAAATCCCCAACCCCAAATTTTTTGCTCTTAATAAATTCAGTTTTTTAATTTTTCTTTTACAATTTAGTAGCTTTTTGCCTCAGAAATTTTTTCCTTATCCTCAAGGTCATAGAAATTTTCTCTTATCAATTTTAGTGTTACATTTCACTTCTGACTTTGTCTCCCTAAACTAACACACACACTCACTCTCCCACGCCCACCACCCCCGCCCATGAATACACAAGTAGTGGTTATAGAGACAGTTTCTAAGTTCTGGGGTTATAGGCAACCATCACCATCACCAGGTCTAGATAACCTTTGTTTAAAAGTATATCTTTTTTTTTTTTTTTTTTTTTTTTTTGCATCTTGTCATTGATTTAAAATTTTTTGGTTTACCAGGCCGGAGAGATGGCTCAATGGTTAAGAATATTTGCTGTTCTTGCAGAGAATCTGGGTTCCGATCCCAGGACCCACATCAGGGGGCTCACAACTATCTGTAACTTCATCTAGGTATCTATATCTGACACTCTTTTGGTCTCTGTGGTCACCTGCACACATGGTGGACACACACACACACACACACACACACACACACATACACACACACACTACTTTATGGCTTTTTTTCTATTAGAAATATAATTACTGATAGAAGGTTTTTTTTCCTTACTGTACATTTTTAAGATATGATTGTAGGGCTGAAGAGATGGCCCAGCCATTAAAGTCTAAGCTTACCACCAAAAATGTAAAATGTGACTGTATTATCTCATTTCCACTGGCTTTTCCTAAGGAGCTAACCCTCTTTGTAATGTTTTGTTTTGGCTCCTTTGGTTCTCCTCCCTCCCTCCCTCCCTCCTTCCTTCTTTCTTTCTCTTTCTCTCTCTCTCTCTCTCTCTCTCTCTTTCTTTCTTTCTTTCTCTCATGTACCCATGGGTATCCATGAATTGAAGCCAGAGGACAACTCAGGTATTTTCTTTTTTCCCTCCATGAGACAAGGTCTCTTTGTTCACCAGTTAGGCTAAACTAGCTGACCAGCAAGCCCAAGGACCCCCCGCCCCCGTTCTGCCTTCCCAGGGATGGAATTAAAAGCACGTACCACCACACCTAGCATTTTTATATCAGTTCTGGGGATGAAACTCCAGTCCTCATGTTTGCAAAGTAAGCACTCTTACCGACCAAGTTACCGACGAAGCTCTGAAGTTTTTCATTTTAACTTCAGTTTGAGATATATGTATCAGGAGGATTTATTCTCTTGAGATTTTTTTACTGGACCTCTTAGACTGTTTTTCATCAGATTTGGAGCATTTTTCAGATATTCTTTTTTTCTGTGCCACTTCTCCCTGTTTTGGAATTTTGTATGTATATGTTCAGACTTTGGGTGTGGTTCCATGGATTGGTGAGGCTCCTGTTTTCTTTAGTTTTTTGGCTTCAAATTCATTGACTTTTTTTCTGAGCACCCCCTCCCATTGTTATTGTTTCTGTTTATTGGTTTTGTTTTTGTTTTTTTGCTTTTTTTTTTTTTTTTTTAAAGAAAAGTCTCACTATGTAGCCCTGGCTGGCCTGGAACTCACATGTAAACCAGCATCAAGAGGTGGGGATATTCATTAGAATGGATTATAGGCAGTGGTCCAGCTAGTCCCAGTAATGGCTGTCTACCAATGGAAGGTCCAAGAATCCACTAGTTGTTCAGTCCACAAGGCTGAATGTTTCAGCTAACCCTCCAAGAAGTAGGCTTTAAAGAATAAAGGAATAGACTTGTTAGGGAGAGCTGACAGGCAAAGAGAGAGAATATTCTATAGGCTGCCAGCAGATGGTGTGACCCAGGTTAACAGTGGGTCTTCCCAACCCAGGTGTATCTTTCCACTTTAGAAACTCAGATTAAAAGTGAGTCTTCCCGTGTCAAATGACTTAAGAAAAAAGGCCTTCACAGATGTGCTCAGCCATTGGGTTTTAGTTAATTCCAGATGTAGTCACATTGACAACCAAGAATAGCCAGCATACCCAGCTTGGGTTTTTGTTTGGGTTTTGGGGGTTTTTTGGGGGGGGCTGTTTTGTTTGGTTTTGGATTTTTTTTGGGGGGGTTGGTTTTGTTTTTTGAGACAAGCTCTCATTCTGTAGTCCATGTTGGCCTCAGACTCACTATGTAGGTCAGGGTGGCCTCAGACTTAAGGCAATCCCCTTGCCTCAGATTTCCAAATAAATAAATAAATAAAATGTGGGGTGTGTGTGTGTGTGTGTGTGTAATTTTATAATCTACAATTTTAGGTTTTTATATAGGCAAATGTGTCTGTTTCCTATGTGACCACTTGGGCTTTTAATCATGCTTCTTTCTTTTTTTTTTAAAGATCTATTTATTTCAATGTATTGAGTGCACTGTAGGTGTCTTCAGACACACCAAAAGAGGGCATCAGATCTCATTACAGATGGTTGTGAACCACCATGTGGTTGCTGGGAATTGAACTCAGGACCTCTGGAAGAGCAGTCAGTGCTCTTAACCACTGAGCCATCCCTCCAGCCCAGCATTGCTTCTTTCTTTTTTTTTTTTTTTTTTTTTTTTTTTTTTTTTGGTTCTTTTTTTCGGAGCTGGGGACCGAACCCAGGGCCTTGCGCTTCCTATGTAAGCGCTCTACCACTGAGCTAAATCCCCAGCCCCCGCATTGCTTCTTTCTGAGTACACCTATTTTTTTGTACTCCTCTTTAATTTGGTTTCAATAAAAAGAAAATTTGTTGGCTGGAGAGATGGCTCAGTGGTTAAGAGCACTGACTGCTCTTCCAGAGGTCCTGAGTTCAAATCCCAGCAACCACATGGTGGCTCACAACCATCTGTAATGGGATCTGATGCCCTCTTCTGGCCTGCAGGCGTACATGCAGACAGAGCACTCATATACCATAAATAAATACATCTTTTTTTAAAAGGTTGATTCACAGTTCTCCATGATACGGTCAGTCTTCTGCCATTTTTAATTGCTGGATAAATTCTAGTATAGTCATCATTTAGAACAAAGGTTTTTAGAGTCTAATGTTTTTGTGGGCTGTAGTGTGTGTGTGTGTGTGTGTGTGTGTGTGTGTGTGTGTGTGTGTGTGTGTTTCCATTATCATTAGTGACAGAAAATATTAATCTTTAACTGCCAAAAACAAAAGTCAAATGTTTTTAACTACCAGTTAACTTAGAAATCATAGATGACATCATCTACAAGCCTTATTTGTAGTGATGCTTATCTAGCAAGACTTTTGTTTTCCGTATGCACTGCCATAACTAAAGAAGAGAAAAAGGAGAAACTGTTCTTAATTCTAGACTGCAAAGGAAAACGTGGTTTGCATGTGTGCAGCAAAAAGCTTTGGAAGGTTGGAATTGCACAATGAATGTAGGTTGAGCAATTGCTTAACAAACCATGGGGGTGGGGGTCTCCTTTAAAAAACTTTTATTACACTTATTTATCTGGTTGGGGAAGGGGCTCTTGCCAAAGCATGATGTGAGAGCCAGAGGACAACTTGCAAGAGTCTTTGCCTCCTTCCACTATGTGGGTTCTAGGGATCACACTCAGGTCAGCAGGGTTGCTGGTGAGCGGCTTTACCCTCAAAGCCATCTCCCTGGCCTGGAATGTCTATTGCTCTTGTGAAATTGGGGAACTCTAATCCTGCCAGAATAGGGGATTTCCTTTTGATTTCTTACATGCCATTTACTTTCACACTTTTTTCCACTGTTTGTCTTTTCGTTCTTTTCTTGAAGTCCTCTTGTGGGTTTTTCTTCCTGAACGTCCGTTAAAGCATCCATGTGTCCACACTTTAGCTCTGACTTGAAATGAACAGAACTTCCCTCGTGGCCTCAGTGTGTGTGCAGCTGCTTCTTACAACTGTGTACCCGACTGCTTCTGAGTGTTTGAAGCTGGGTTACTAAGCAGCCTGCGTTCCCCAATGTTTTAGTACTAGAATTTTGCAGATCTTATAATCAGTGTAGTAAGAGGTTCTGCCTGTTTTGCTTTTAATATTGGTCAACACCTCCTGATGAAGATCAGCTGCAGACTTTACTGGAAAGTAAAGTCAAACCTTGAGCTAGAAATATGGGTAACAACCAGTAAGATGCAGACAGGACTTGTTTCAGCAAAAGGGACTATTCCTGTTTCTCCCTGGGCTGAAGGCTGTTGTTCTGTCACATTTGTGCTTCCTCGGCTTCCGATTCCTCCATTTACCTGCGCTGGGGACACTGGAGTCTGTTCCTCCTCATCTCTGCTCTGTTTCTGAGGAACAAGAGAGGTTGTTGGGACAGGCTGCCAAAAAAGCAGAAGTTAAGTATGTGGATTTCATAGCCGCATATATGAGTGTTTGTGGGGCAGAGAACTTCTAATGAAAAACATTTGTGTTGCATCGAAAACAGAGGGAGGCCTGGTTAGAGTCTGTCTACTCTGTCTGTCAGTCTGTTCCCTCCCAGCACTAGCATTGTTCTCCGGGGAGGCTCAGGCATACTGTGGTTTCTCCTGCTCTTCCCATCCCCTAATCTTGCCAGAGTTTTTGTGTCCTGATGGCCCCATATGTATTTTGGAGCGAGTCTATATTGGTGGTGACTGATGTCTTTGGAGGTACTCAAGCACACATATGGGCATTGGGACCCTTTGTGGGGCTACCCTAAAGAGGGGGAAGGGTCTCCAGCACATACAGTGAGAAAACCATGCTTGACTATACACTCTGGTTTTGGATCCTGCTTTTACTACTAGCAAAGCACAAATCAGTAGAAAGCAAGTCTGCTGTTCAGGCTTGCCATTTCATTTGTAAGTGCTTGAAAGGGATACACCTGGGTGCCCAAGCTTGCATCTGACAGGCTGATGTCTGTCAGATTGTTTGGCAGGATCCCCTTTGGGAAATGCAGAAGAGAAAGTGCTAATTTCCCTGAGGATAGTGTCACTCCAAGATATGAAAAGATGTGTAACTTGAGCTTTCCCAACTTGAACCCCCCCCCCTCACCACCACCCCCAGTTCCTCTGAAATTCACATTTGTTCATCATTGGGTTGGGGGTAGGGAATGAGAACAAATAAAAAAGCAGCAACTTAGCTCACAGTTTTCTGGGTCCCCAAGAAGGTACTGCACCAATGTGGTTTTCACATTTTCAGGGTTTTGGCTGGTGAATAAGATTGAGCAGAAATGCTCCTTCCCCTGATAACAATACATTCAGATGCAGGATCAGGAACATATGGATTAAAACCAGACGGTGGATGATTAATACTTTTGCTTATAGAGGTAGACATGGCAACTTCCTCAATTTAAATGAAAAAGCCCTTTCTCTGCATGTGTATATGAGCAAGGGCTTAGGCTACACGCTTGTTGCCTTAAAGGTGTGTGCTGAGTTTCTACCTTAGTTACAGTTTCCAAGTATTCCTTCCTCTCTCTTGAAGCACCCAAGAGGTGCTTGAAGGGTTATGTTGTGAGACAAAGGTGTGGAGGTCAGCCATGACTGTAGGAGTGGGAATATATTCTCCATCTTGAGCCGTGGCTTTCTCAGCTCTCCCGTAATGACGACTCTAAACACACATCCTTATCCATGCTACTTACTTGGTTCCTTTGGTTGTACACCCTCACTGTAAACAGTATATTTTTCTTTCAAACTATTGAATTGGGGGTACTCACTCCCATCCTTTCATGGGATAATGATGTACATAACTTTGGTTATATTTAGAACCAGGTTTGATGGTACCTACTTGTGATCCTACCACAGCTTCTGCTACATAGTGAGTTTAAGACTAACCTTAACTATGTGAAACCTTGTTGAACAAAAAAAAAATTTTTTTTTGACTAAAAGAAAAAAAAAGACTGTTGTTGCAGATACTTTGTTTCACTTCCTTTAAAAACATGGATTTCTTCAAGTATACATTTAATTATTACTCAGGTGTGTGTTTATTAAACGTGTGTCTGAGATTTGTCTTTATTAGGTTCTGTACACATTAACCCATTCAAGGCTAGGCGTCTGACTTCCCTGTGATACCTGCTTACACATACTGTTGTTTGCAGAAGCAGAGACTGCTGCCCAAAAGAAAGGGGAAATGAAGGAGGAGGACCAGACCTGGGCTTAGTATCTTTTTATCTGCGTAGTGTAGGTTGTTTTCTCTCTATAACAATGAAAATTTAGGAGCATAATGTTTCTTTTATTAAATAGAAAGCTGGTTTCTGTTTACTACTGCCTCTACTCTGGTTGCAGCTCTGTTATGCTAGCTATGCACTAGTGCATATCCTCAGAATGAACGTCCTCCGAATGGAGTCACATCCTTTAGTTTATCCCTTTTCCCCAGGGACCAGATTGTTGGTCACAGTTGTAGGGTTGTTGTTTTTGTTCCCTCTTCTTCCAATTCAGTTCTTTTTAATTTTGCATTTTAATTCATGCATTCTTGCATACATGTGGGTGTTCTTATATGTGTGTGCCATAGTATGAATGTGGAGGTCAAAAGACAACTTCCCTGAGTCAGTCAGTTCACTCCTTCAACATGCATGGGTTCTGGGATCAAACTCTTAGGTCCTCAGGCTTGCACATCAAGTACTTTGACCTGCTGAGCCTACTTGCTAGCCCTGATTTACAGTTTGACAAACACCCATAGATGTGTAGCTATCACAACATAAATATAAAGTGTTTTAAATCACCTCCAAAATTCCTTCATACATGCAACCCCAGTCTTTGCGTCCTATCCCCAGGCAATTTTTCTGCTTTTTGTCCTTATTACATCATACGATATGATGCATTTGAGATTCATCTAGGTTGCTACCTTTGTTTTTACCTCTTTGTGTTGTTATTGCCAAGCACTGTATAGATATATACCGCAGTTTGTTTATCCATTCACCAACTAATAAATATTTGGGCTGTTTGCAATTTTGGGTAATCATGGATAGAACAACTGTAAGTGTTCATGAATAGGTTGTAAGTTTTCATTTCTCTTAAATGAATACCTAGGAATGGAATGGGTGGTTAATGTAACTAACTGTTCAACTCTCTTCCAAGATGGCTGTACTATTCTATATCCCCATACATATCTTCATATATATGTAGTGTGGTTCTGTGTCATTATCAGGACTTGACACCATCAAGGTTATTTGGAGCATTTTGTTGTTGTTTTGTTTCATTTTGTTTTTCTTTAAATCATTGTGATAGGCATCTCACACCTATCAGTTAATTTCATTTTTCTCCTGGCTAAGGATATTGAGTGTGGTTCCGTGTGTTTATTTGCTGTTGGTATGTCTTCTTTGCTGAATTATCTGATTACACCTTTTGCCTGTTTTTAAAATAGATTGTTGGTGGTTTGTCTTAGTGGCACATTCCTGTGGCACCAATACTTGGGAGATAGAAACAAAAGATGAGGAGTTCCAGGCTGTTGATTTGTTTACTAGTCTGTTTAGAGGCATGATCTAATGTAGCTAAGGCTGGCCTGGAACTTACAGTGTAGCCAAGGTTGATCTTGAATTTCTGTTCCTGCTGCTTCTACTTCCCAAGTGCCAGAACCATAGTCATGTGCTCCAGTGTCTGGTTTCTGCAGTGCTGGGGATCAAATCCAGAGTTTCCTGTATGTAAGCAAGTGCTACAGACTCAGCCCTCTCACTGAGATGTAAAGACTCTTCATATGTTTTAGATAAAGGACTTTTGTCAAATAACTATGTATTGTAACTATTGTCTCATGCTCTGGTACGTCCTTCACTCCAGGGATTGTTTAGACTGACTCAGTCCTGAGACCTGGACGTAAAGTAAGGAGATTGAGACCTTAGTCAGCAGATGTGTGCAAGGAGCATCCCTTTGGAAAGAGTTTACAGTTTTTAGAGTTACAGTTTTAGGAGTGAAAGGAGGTAGGGATTGGGTTTTACAGACAGACCCCGGAAGCTTTCTTCAGCCACTCCCTAGTTCCTGCCCCTACTTCTGATGTTGATTCTGGACTCTTAAGTTCAACTTGGCTCTGTTGCCATCAACTCCAGACCCATTGAGGCCTTCGCAGTTCTAAAAAACAGAGTGGGTAGGCTTCTTGTTTGAGTGTGTTCCAGAATGAAGTTGTTGTGATCACAAACACTCCTGAGCCCTAAAGTGACACCTCCAAGGAGCCCCTGCTTTGTGGAGGGGAACAAACATCAACTGAGCCTAGTCAGTACGCTGCCACATGGGCTTTGTGTGAAAACAAATGGCAGTGATAGACGGCCCTGAGGCAGCTCAATTTGATGCTCAGAATATACATTAAATGAGATTCTTTTATCATTTTACAGAGCAACCCAATTAAGTTTGGCAGAGAAAAGGGGTAAAGAGAAGATGCTTGTGGAATTTTGTTACTTTTTTGTTTGTCCAGGCTGTTCTCAACTTATGACCCTCTCACCTTGTGACTTCCTGAGAGTTACAGGTGTGTGCCATAACTCCAGGTGAGTCTTGTCACTTTTTAATTGCTGCTCCCTGTTGACGAATTTTTCTCAAACAGCATTTGCCTCTGACTAGACATTAGCAGAATTTCTTTTCCCTTTTTGTATATGAAGTGAATCGCTAACATAGCCTGCCTGAGTACCCAGAGGACTGTTCCTTTCTCCGGGATAGTGTCGCTTGGTCAAGGCTCTCTGGCCTCTGACTCCAGGAGAAGTGATGTATACAGAGAAGAATTTCTGACCCTTCACTACTCTGAGTTATTTAGAATACCTGTTAGTAAACAAGGCATCAACTTCTAGGCAGCTCTGAACTTTCTTTTTCTTCTTTTGAAGGTACAATTTTCTCTTTTTATTAAGGACAAATAAATTCAATTGAAGAGGACTGCAATGTGGAGTAATCACCTTAAAAAACCAGAGGGAGGATTAAAAAAATTCTGTAGTAAATCTGCAAGTGTGAAATCTAAAGGAAACGATCCCATCTGGAAAACCCTACTAGGGGTGCCCTGGCTGGTTTGTGAAGCAATGCAGATTGAGGAGTGAAAAAACAAAACCTGTAGTCTTGAAAGATGACAGGCTCATTAATTGATGTCCATTTCAGCTGGTGCTGTGCCAGCTTATGTTGGCTCCACTCCAGCGTTCCTGTAATTTGGGAGCCAGGTGTGAAGCATTTTTGTTCCATCTTGTTCCCCAGCATCTACAGAAGCCTTACACATCTCACTTAAGGGAGAAGCCCTCTGGACGAAAGGTAAAAGTGGAAGGCAAGTATCACAGCTGGGTTATAGATATTTAAAAGAAAAAAAAACTACACTCAAGTGAGATCTGGGCTTGAGAGTTGAGGGAAAAGGTATTATATTGCTTCAAAATAATTATCCTAACTAGACCAATCATTTTGAATCTTTTTAAAGGTAGGGGTGTTTGTGTGTATACACATGCATGTGTGCATGTGCGTGTATGCAGTGCTCTGATTCTTGCCACAAGTATGGGGGTACCCAGAGAGACACCAGCAGAGGGCATCAGATCCCTTGGACCGAGAGTTAGATGCAGTTGTGATCCTCCTGACAAGAAGCTGGGAATGGAACTTGGGTCCTCTGAGAGAGCAGTGCACATTCTTTTTTTTTTTTTTTTTTTGGTTCTTTTTTTCGGAGCTGGGGACCGAACCCAGGGCCTTGGGCTTCCTAGGCAAGCGCTCTACCACTGAGCTAAATCCTCAACCCCAGCAGTGCACATTCTTAACCATGCAGCCATCACTCCAGCTCCCCCTCTTTTATTTTTTAAAACATGTCTTATTAGATATACAGGAAAACATCTTTCATATTTGCCTTTGTCTGATTCAGGGAACAGCAGTATAAAGAGTGACTGAAGATAGCCATCAGAATTACAGTTGATCACTTCCACCATGTATTTTAAAGACCACAGTAATATAGGCAGCTGAGAGATTAATTACCAGCTCTGACTGCACCCTGACTGCAGCTTTTGTTTACTTTGGGGTGGGGGGCTTTTTTCTTTTTCTTTTCTTTCCATTTTCTTTCTCTTCCTTCCCTCCCCGTCTTCCCTCTCCTCCTCTCTTCCTTTCTTTCTTCCCTATGTATATGCATGAGTGAATATTATTGCATTTTTTTATTTTTGAGACAAGTGCTCTCACCTGGGACCTGGGTTGGGCTGGCCAACAAACTCCAGGGATCTTCTCTCTACCTCCCCAGTGCTGAGATTACAAATACAGGCCACCATGCCAGGCTTTAAACATGAGCGTTTGGAATTAAACTCTGGTCCTGATAATTAATTGTGTGGCAATCTCTTTACAAATTGACCCATCTCCCTATCCTCATGGGTGGCTTTTTTTAGTTTTTGTTTTTAGAGATATCAATGAGCATGGTAGAAGTCATCAAGCAGTATTCACCCAACACTTTGATATAATAGAGACCCTTGGTATAATAGTAGGCCAAAGAAGACATTCCTCCCACGATCCAATCTATATCCTTGCTAGTCTTCAAACCAAACTGAATATTAAAGAATAGAGAGTTCATATCAGATGAAGTCCCAGGATTCAGAAGGCAGAAGCATGTGGATCTCTGAGTTCAAAGTAGTCTGGTCTACATGAATTCCACAGTAAGACCCTGTCTCAAAAAACAAAACCAAACAAAAAACCAAAACAAAACCAAACAAACAAACAAACAAACAACAAACCCCAAACCCAGACAGTTCTGCCATCGAGAGAGCATGACTGGGTCATCTCTGAGAGCATTAAAAGCCAGTGGATATAGCAATGAATGTTGGGCTTTGATATTTTACCACTCACTTACATTTTTATATAAAGCCATTTCTAATCTTCCAAAAGAGCTCTGTTTCCCAAAGGATTCCTATAGAATGACAACTGAAGGAGCCCATTATGGTTCCTCCCATTAACTCTGGGTCTTATGCAGACAATGCTGACCTTTGACATTGAGAATCAGACCACAATATCCAGGAGAGTCCACAAGCCTGTTTCTCAGGCTTCAGATGTCCCAAGCTCACAGGGCAGCCCATGTTCATTAATGGCCTGTTTTGTTTTGTTTTTTAATCAATTCTGGAAGCTGTGAAATGTCTGTACCAGACAGTTCAAGAGGCTAAGGAGCTAAAAAGAAAGTTTTCCCCTATTCTTTCTTTGTTTATTGCTTGGTTGGTTTTTCTTGTTTGTTTGTTTTTTTGAGGCAGGGTCTCACTATATAGCCTTGGCTAGCCTGGAACTCTCTAAGAAGACCAGGCTGACCTTGAACTCATAGAGCTCCTCTTGCCTCTGCCTCCTGAGTGCTGGGATTAACCTTATGTGCCGCCACTTTGCTTAGTCTAGTTTTTCAAAGTGTGTTCATCTTGTTTTACCTAATTTGTGGTAAAGCATGTATAACATTAACCCGCGGCTCTGTGGCATTCAGTGCATTCACACTGTTGGTCAATAGCACCGTCACCTATCTCCAGGATCTCCTCATCTTTCCCAGTCACATCTCTGTACCCATTCCTCATACCTTCGACTCCCTGCCCCAGAAACCTATTTTTTCTCTTCTTAAATTTGACTCTGCTATGAACTCTAGATTTCTCTTTTTGAGACTGGCTTATGTATGTTTTCAGGATTAATCCTTATTGTGGAATATGTGAGAATTTCTTAACTTTTTTAAAGGCTGAATTGCTTCATTTTATTCACTTTATTTAGCTATTCACCTGTTGATCAACACAGATTAAGATTTATTATTTATTTTATGTGTTCTACCTGTGTATATATGTATGTGCACCACATATGTGCCTGGTGCCTATGGAGTTCAGAAGAGAGCATTGGATCCCTTGGAACTGGAGTTAAGGGTGGTTGTGAGCCACCCTTAGGTACTAGGAACCAAACCCTGGATCCTCTGCAAAACATGTTCTTAACTGCTGAGCCAACTCTCTAGTCACAGTTTATATTTTGATTTTGTTTGATAATACTTTACTAATAAATGTAAAGTGACCCTGATTTTCTCCTTGCAGATTTTTTGTTCTTGTTGTGTTTATGTATGTGCCTTTTTGTTTGTTTGTTTTTGTTTTTTCTTGTTTTGAGACCAAGGCTTATTATATAGCCCTGGCTGTCCTGGAACTCTGCTATGTGGAACAGTCTAGCCTCAAACTCATGGAGATCTGCATCCCAAGTACAGGATTGAAGGAGTGCACCACCACACCCAGTTCATGTTTTTGTGTGCTTGCTGTAAATCAAGCAGGGCCTAGCACATGTTAAATAAATGCTCTCCTACCAAGCTTACAACCCCTGGTAACCCCAGCTCTAGAGAACCTGACACCCTCTTCTGGCCTCTTTGGGCACCAACATACTCATGCATATAAACACACATACATATACGTAATTTAAAATAAAATAAATCTTTCTCAGTTGATTGGCTTTGGATTATCTGAACATTTCCTCCCTCAGAAGTAAAGTGCAATATGGCTTTTAATCAACCTCTGCTATAGGCCACTTGTGTGGCTTCAGGCAATTCATGTAGCCTCTCTGGACTCCTTTATCTTTTTCAATAAAACAAGAAAAGTTATAGTGATCCTACCCAACTCAAATAGCTCTCTGTACGGATAAAAGGAGATCGGGCTTGTGAAAATACCTTGTAAACCATTTATGAAAATGCTATATAGATAATATCATTCTGGCCCTTTAAGTCTACTGTTGATAGAACTTTTTTTTTTTTGATAGAATATTTTATCGGAGCTGAAGCAAGGTTTCTTCAGTAGATGAGGAGAGCAGAGCACAGCTGATCTACTTCTTCGTATCTCTCCATCACCCAGCATAGAGTTGTCTCCTCCGAGCTCAGTCAAGGGTCACATTCTTGACATAGTTTTTTCCTGCACTATGACCACAAAGTCAGAGCAGCTTTGGTTAGAGGTGTAGATGGCATGGACTTGGACATGAAGTGAATGTTTTATACTTATGTATGCCAGGCGCTGTGTTCGTGCTATTCACACACTTCACTGGGTTTCACTGCCATGTAACTTTGTTGATTTGGAACTAGGTGTTTCACACACATTGTTGTTCTTAGTTATATATTCTGGACTCATTTATGCTGCTATTTCTTTGCATCAGAAAAAAGGAAATATTTAGGGAGGGAGAAGATATACATGACTAAAAGACATGAAGCACAGTAAAGATTTGGATGGGCGTCATTCACCTCAGGAACAGGTGCGGAAGTTAGAGTCTGTATTGATCCAAACTCAAGATGAGTCTGCCCTCCGTAATGCAGTGTCCACATAGATGCCTGGTTGAGCCGAGACTTAGAGCAAACAGTGGGCTAATGGGTTTGGTTTTAGTTTTGCTTGGATTTTTTATGGGAGGAATATTATATTTTGTTTTGCTTTTGGCATTTTGAAGCAGTCTCATGCAGCCCATTTGGCCTTTTATAAAATGATGATTACCTTGAACTCCCCCCCCCTCCCCCCCGGAGCTGGGGACTGAACCCAGGGCCTTGCGCTTCCTAGGGAAGCGCTCTACCACTGAGCTAAATCCCCAGCCCCTACCTTGAACTCTTAATCCTCCTGAATCTACTTACCAAGGACCTAGAGTGCCAGCGTGTACCACCATGCCCGACTAAGCAATGTTCTCAGTGCAGTTTTGTTTCCTACATTCTCTATGTGTGCATGGCCCGTTTTTAGAACTAGAGGAGTGCTGTTAGGTAAATTCAAGTGCTGCTACTAAAAGAAAAAAGGTATCTCCTTTGTACTTTATTTATTTAAACATAAATTTATACTTTTATGCATTATTTGTGTGAGTGAGGGTGTACACTTTAGAGGTCAGAGGATGACCTTCAGGGGTCAGTTACGAGGCAGAGAACTTTTGCTTCTGTCGCTGAGCTGCACACTTCAGATGAGCTGACCTGTGACCTTGCACAGCTCTCCTGTCTCTGCCTCCCAACCACAGCACCGCAGGACATAGCACCAGAGCTCAGTTGGCTGCTTTACCCCCTGAACCTTCTCCCAACCCCCCACCCCCACCATAGTTCCGTGGCTCTGCAGGGTTTACTTTGAAGTGGGATACTGATTTCTGAAGAACTGCAAAGGTTTTTGAACTTTTTTTTTTCTTTTATTTTGCTCTTCTAAATTTTCCTAAAAGCTTATTGAGGGAAACACATAGTACAGACCCTCTAGTTTTCTTGGCGCATGAGCACATTCAGTGAAGGTGATGATAGTGACGCTAGTAAGAGCCTCGGTGAAGTTGTGTCTTCACTGTGTTCTTCCGCCTTCCGTCTTAAACACCTTGATGATTTTTTTTCCTCTGCTTTTCTGGTTTGCTTTGAGACAGGATCTTACCATGTAACCTAAACTGGCCTTGAACTCAGGAACCTCTTTCCTGCCTTAGCCTCCTGAGTTCTAGGATTGCAGACTTGTGCCACAAAGGCTCAGCTTCCTTTTTACTTTCTGTCAGTGGTGCTGGAACCTTGAAATCCCAAGTGTACCCTACTACTGAGCTATATGTACCCTTGGCCCCAGATTGTTTCCTTTTGCCTAGGAAGACATGGCATCATTATCTCCATTTATAGAGTGAGGAAACTGAAGCTTATAAAGTGACCTGTGCAAGCTACACTTCTACTGAGGAACAGTATTGGAATTTCAATACAGGCCTGTATGATCTACAATCTATAATCCAATTTACCAGGTTTTTTGTTTGTTTGTTTGTTTGTTTGTTTGTTTTTTTATTGTTTGGTTAGGTTTGGGGTAGAGGGTTGTTTTGGGTTTTGAGACAGGTCTCACTTGTAACCATGCTGTTTTGGAACTCACTACATAGACCAGGCTTGAACTCACAGAGACCTACTCACATCTGCCTCTGCGTGCTAGGATTAAAGTGCATGCCACCACACTCTATTCTGATTCTTCCACTTTTATGTGAGGAGTTGCAAAATGCTTAATTGTGTCTTTTGCCTTTATTACTATGGTGCAATACTTTGGTTTGTTTGTGTTTTTTTATTTTTTATTATTAATTAAAATGTATGTATGTGTGTGTCTGTATATGTGCATGTGCCCGAAGTTAGGGGCATTCCTTGGATGCTCAAGGTACAAGCACTTCTTGTAAGCTGCCTGATACAGGTGTTGAAAGTTGAACTCAGGTCCTGTGTAAGAACAGTACATCTTCTTAACCACTGAGCCATCTCTCCAGCCCAGTAGCACATTTTGAAGGGTTGTCTTTATTGACACAACCAAAGTATTGAGTATAATGTCATGCTTCCTGAGCTGGCATGATAACAAGAGTCTACAGATCCTATTTTGTTTTCTTAAGACAAAAGTGGGCTTGTAATTCACTGTTTAGCCCAGGCTGGGCTTGAACTGGTGCTGATCCCACAAACTAAAGAAAAGAGGTTCTTAGACGTTTCTGAATGCCCAAGCTGGCTGACACTGGCCCTGGTAATTTGTATCAATTGCTAAAGCCTGGAGCTTTCACTTGAAAAGCTTTATAGGAGTAGGAAGAGCAGGTGGGAAGGCATGGGGCCACCTCAGGAGGATTCACATGCTAGTCTACGCACAACTAATCTGAAATCCTCACTGTGAGGATGAAGAAATAGACCTCTCCGGAGGAGTTGGTGACCTTGAGCTAGCCTCAAGTAAGTTCTGAGTCCAGTACTACACCTTTGTACTCTGAGAAGGCTTCAACACATAGTTTGAGGTGACCTCTAGCTAGTATCTCAGACTGGCAGAAGCAAAAAAAAAAAAAAAAAAAAACCCTTCTCTAATGGAAATATAACTTCATATCAGGCCACAAAGAGTTTTCATAAAAAACTGAAAGTCAACCCATACTCTTGAATATAATGAGAGAACTTACCTGTCATTCCCAGCAAACCTATCCTTTAGAGCAAAGGTAGCAAGAAAAACACAACCCTGTATCTACACATAAACATTGGTGCTGCTCCTTTTCATTATATTTGGTAATTTGTGTGTAGGCATGTGAGCCTTGTGGCAGTCAGAGGACAATTAGAAGCATTTTTCTCTTTCCACCTTGTTTTGAGGTGGGGTCTTTCTTGTCTCTGCCATACTTTGTACTAAAGGCTAACTAGCCCAAGAACTTCCAGGGTGACTTTCCTATCTCTACAGCCCACCTCCCATAGGAATGCAGGCATTACAGATACGTGCGGCTGCATCCAGACTCCAGAGATCAAACTCAGGGTGTCAAGCTTGCAGAGCAAGAACTTTTACCTACTGGACATCTCACCTGTCCATACCCATAGTTTTTATTATCACACTTATTTATTCAGTGTATGTGAGTGTGGCGGTCAGAGGAGAGCTCTGTGGAGTTGTCTCTCCATCCATCCATGAGTTCTGGTGATTAAATAAACTAAGGCTGTCGTCAAGCTTGAGAGCAGGCAGTCTTATTTCCTAAGCCTTCTTGAGGACTCTTGTTTATTTGTTAACCTTTAAAATTTTACATGTATTAATTTTTGTGTACAGTTGTAGGTGTACATGCTACAATGTATGTATAAGGCCTGAGGACAACTTTGAAGTGTCAATTCTCAGCTTCCACTATATTGAGATATAATTTGCAGCCCTTTTGCCTAGTGGTCATGGGGCATGTCTTTAATCCCAACACTCAGGAGCCAGAGTTCAAGGGTAGCCAGGGCTACACAGAGAAACCTATTCTTAAAACAAAACAAAATAGGATTGGAGAGATGGCTCAGCACTTAGGAGCACTGGCTGTTCTTCCAGAGGTCCTGAGTTTAATTCCCAGCAACCACTTGGTGGCTCACGACCATCTGTAATGGAATCTGATGCCCTCTTCTGCTGTGTCTGAAGACAGCAACAGTGCACTAATATATATAAAATAAATAAATCCTTTTTAGAAATTCATACTTTTAATTATACAGTTCAGTCCATTTTGTACATTCATGGAATAGTACAACTATCACCAATTTCATTGATATTTTTCTTTTTTATCACTTCAGAGAAAGTATATCCGTTATTCCCTGACTCTCCTAATTACTGATTTGCTTTCATTCTCCAGAGCCTTGCCTAGTCTGAATGCTCACTTTCTTTCTCTCTGCCCCCAACTCCCTTTCTATCTGTTTATAAGTAGTTCTCATGTAATCCATGCTTGCTTCAAACTTTCAGTGTAGCAAAGGATTTTTTTAAGATTTATTCATTTAATATATATGAGTATACTGTAGCTGTCTTCAGACACACCAGAATAGGGCATCAGATCCCATTACAGATGATTGTGAGCCACCATGTGGTTGCTGGGAATTGAACTCAGGACCTCTGGAAGAGCAGTCAGTGCTCTTAACCACTGAGCCATCTCTCCAGCCTGCAAAGGATGATCTTTAACCTCTGATTCCCTTGAGGGCACATGCTCCTGTACCTAGTTTATGCAGTGCTGGGGATTAAACTGAGGGCTTCATGCAGTACTAGGTAGGCAGTCTACCAGTTGATTGCAAACCCGAGCCTTCCTCTGGATATCTTATGTGACTGAAATTGGTTTGCTTTCTTTCATTTCAATGTTTTCAAGGTTCGTGTTTTAAGGTGATGTGTATCAAAATTCTGTTCTGCTCTATTGTTGAATAATCCATGGTGTGGAAATGCCATGTCTTATTTGTTCATTAGTTGATGGACATTTGAATTATTTTTACTTTTTGACGATTACTAGTAATGTTGTTGTGAACATTTAGTTACAGGTTTTTGTATAGACAGGGTTTCCTTTTTCTTGGGTGCATACCTAGAAGTGAGATTGTTTGGTCATATGAAAACTTTGTGTTTAACTTCCAGTCTAGAATGTTCCCCAAAGCAGTTATGAAATGTTTACTCTCATTAGCAACAACTATGTAGGGTACATTTTTCCTGTCTTCACCAACATTTGTTGTCACTTACCTTTTTGATTGTAGCTATCCTTGTGCAAGTGATGTGATGTCACTTGTATGTGAGGTTTTTTATAAGAGATTTATTTTTATACATGTTCACCTGTATGTATGTCTGTGTACCACATTATATGTAGCCATTGTGAACCTGAAGCTGGAGTTACAGATGGTTATAAGCTACTATGTGCATGCTGGGAACTAAACTTGCATCCTCAGCAAGTAACAAGTGCTCTTAACCACTTGCGCCATCTCTCTAGCCCTTCATTGTTTTTATTTTATTTATTTTGCCTGCACTGCATGTCTGTGCACCACATGCATATATCAAGGTCTCGCTATGAAATTCTGGCAGTGTTGGAACTTGTAGAACAAGCTGGCCTGTAACTCACAGAAATCTATCCTGCCTCTACTCCCTCATGAGGGATTCCTCATGTGACCACCATGCCTAGCCGCTCACTAGTTTTTTTATATCTTCATTAGAGAGCTGTCTCTTCATTACAGTTTACTTGTTAAGTTTCTTATTACTATGATATATAATGTTTTTATGTATATAGTGTTATTTGTATATATGTATATGGCTTATTATGATATGTGCATACATGTATACAGTCTATCTTGATCATCGTCACCCCATTACCTCGTCTTGTTCCTTCTTATTCATGCTGAGCCTCTTTCTATTTCCAGTTTGTCTCATTTTACTTTTCATATTTTGGGGGGGTTGTTTGTTTTTCTGAGGCAGGGTCTCACTCTTGGATACCTGAAACTCGCTCTATAGACCAAGCTGGCCTGAAACCCAGAGGTGGACCTTTGTCTGCTTCCTGAGTGCTGGATTTAAGGTGTGTGCCATCACATCTGGCATCATGTTCTGGCAAGGACATTGTTGGTTTGGTTTGGTTTGGTTTGGTTTGGTTTTTTTAAATGACACAATGAGTTTGGTTAGAGTTGCTCATGGGAGAATACATGAGACATTATGTACAGGAACATAGGCAACTTAACCACTGAGAACAACGTCTTTCCCTTTCCTCTTCTCCTCCTCCTCCTCCTCTTTTTCTGCTCCTCCTCCTGCCCCCTCCTCCTTCTCCTACCCCTCCTCGTCCTTTTGCTGTCCCTCTTCCTCCTACTCCTCTTTTTCTCCTCCTCCTTCTCCTCTTCTAACTCTTCCCCCCTTCTCCCTTCTCCTTTCTCCCTTTTCCCTTTCTTTTTTTGAGACAAGTGTGTCTACTGTGTTCCTCCTATGGGTGTCCTAGAGAGAGCCTTGCTATATACACCAGGCTGGCCCCAAACTCACAGAGATCCTCCTGCCTTTGCCCCCTGAGTGCTAGGATTAAAGATGTGAACCACCTTAGCATCTGCTCACATAGCTTTTTTTCTTTAAAGAAATACTTACTTTATGTATGTGAGTACACTGTAGCTGTCTTCAGACACACCAGAAGAGGGCATCAGATCTCATTACAGATGATTGTGAGTCACCATGTGGTTGCTGGGAATTGAACTCAGAACCTCTGGAAGAGCAGTCAGTGCTCTAAACCACTGAACCATCTCTCCAGCCCCTCACATAGCTTCTTGACCAATACTATGAAGTAGAACTTTCTGTGGCAATGGAATCATTCCGTTCCTAACATCATCCCATATGGCAGCCATTAGTAATCTGTGGCAATGAATACTAGAAGTATGGCTAATACAACAGAGAAACAAAAACAATTTTTAACATTGCCATTCTAGATAATTCTCTTGGCCTGATTTCCCAACTCCTCTGTATCTCTGTTTTTCATAGTATGCCACCAGTACCATGAGTATCAGCTTCCCCTGAGAAACTGTTCTGTCTTAGACTCTATCATACCCCTGTGAATCAGAAAATTTGGGGCTCATAACCTAGCAGTCTAGTTTGACAAACTCATCTGTTGATCCCAGTGTCCTGACACTTGAAAGCCAATTCTTGGTCTTCAAGCCTTCTTCTAAAAGTCATACTCAGGCATGAAATGATATGGTGAGTTTTACCAGAAGTCATTTGCTAACACAGTAACTGCATATTTTAAAATAACAACAGTTTGACTATAGATGATTTTCAAAAAATAAAGTGCCAGGGCCAGTGAGATGACTTAGCAGGTAAAGGCACTTACCAACAAGCCTGAGAACATGAGTTTGACCCCAGGACCCATGCAATTGAAGGAGAGGACCTACTCATACACATTGTTCCCATCTCCATGAGTGCTTGGCACATATGCATACATTCTCAGGTAGATGATTGATTGATTGATTGATTGATTGATGATTGGTAGATAGATGAGAGATAGACAGATTACAGATAGACAGATGAGAGATAGACAGACAGCTATATTTAAAAACCCAATGATGAGAACCATTCTACTAAATGGCAGACATAGCCCTTCAGTGTTTGAATTAGAAAGTAGTGTTTGATGCCCACTGTGGTATACTTCCCATGTATCAGGATGTCTGTGAAATAAGCTGCACTGGCTTTTTTGTTGATTGGTTTGTTTGCTAGTTTGGTGTCTCCCAGAAGAGAAAAATCTGCTTCTTTGGCATGTCTTTTACCCTATCCTTTTTTTGAGGAGGCTACCCCACCTATTCTTTCACTACCTCATTTTACTAGGGTGCATCTTTCATCACACTCAACGAGTGCCTTGAGAATACTTCCTCCTTTTTAGGGTTTAGCAGACTTCACATGTGTAGCTATCTTCTTTTAATATGATTTTTGTCCTCTTCTGCTTGAAACCTAGAAGAGAAGTTGGCTTGCTCTCTCACTGGCCGTGAGCCAGATGTCATAACTTTAGGCAGTGCCACGCTACATATCTCCAGCAGTTTGAAATGGAGAACAGAGTTAGAGATAAGATCAGCAGCTTTAGGTGATGGCATTGTTTCAAATAAACCATGCATGACCCAAAGCTTCCACTTCAAATGGGGAATGAAATTGCTTCATCCTTTGACAGCTTGCTCCATGAAAGAAATTTATCTTCACTTAATTGCTTTAGATCCCAGAAGGCTACATACAGTAATTTCTAGGAGATAATTATATCAAATTTTAAAAGTATGTGTCTGTGGACGTGAATATGCAACTGCCATGGAGAGGCTGGAGGGTACCAAAGGTCTTACTGAACTTGCTCATAAGCTTCCGTTCTCATTCTGGGAATCCCCTTGAGTGCTAGACCACTTACTCTCAGAACTTGCTGGTTGAGATGATAGGCCAGTGATACAGCCCTGTGAGACTAGGGTTAAAGCATCTGGTCTACTACTCTTGTAATAGGGTAGCATTTTGCTCAGACTCATAAAGTAGGGAGGGGTGAAGCTGGCTGGCTGGCTTCCGGCTGCATGTCTTCATCTAGTCTGGCTGGGCACAGATTGCCTGTACTGTGGGCCAGAGCCACTGGGGGTTCCAGTCAGTGGCAGCTGAAAACCGGCAAACTTGTTGATTTTAAAACATGACTATTTAGATGTCAGGGATAAACTTCCTGTAGATGGGAACAAGCTCCCTAATCTAGGCATGCTTGACTTTCTAGTTCTTGTCTCCTTGGCCTTTTTATTTAAAACATCTAAGCATCCATTCTGTTTTTATTCATCTCAGCCACTGCCAGCCTTTACTTGTCTCAGTCTCTTCTGAAATTCCACCTTTTTTATTCTGACCCTCCTGTGTTACCTATTATTCCCTAACATCTTTACAAGAGTGAAGAGAGCTCCCTGAGACTTGGAATTGGCATCCTGGGTGTCTGATGTGTGACTTGTTCATCAGGCATGTGAGTGAGAAGCAGTGAGGTGCGGCTGAGTGACAACCATTTACAGACCTTCCAAAAGACACTGGAGAGCTGACTTTTAGGGACAAGGGACTTTTGTATTCTTCGTAAAAATCAGTGAATACCTAAACAAGTGTGCAGTGGGACTCTACCAAAATTCATCACTTGATCAGCAGAGATCCTGTAAAGTTTAAGACTTAATTTTCTGCTGCAGTCTATCTGAATCGAATCCCTTAGAATTTTAAACTCACAGGGGTTGTTCTTTAAGGTGTTCTTTAGCCTTTCCTTCTCAAACAGGGTTGGTCTCAGGCCATGACACAGTCAGAGGGATAGTATTGTCTTTTCTTTCAAACTCTTACCCAAGGAATGGGGAGAGCTGTACTGAGCAAGCCAGTTTGCATTTGAAGAGGTCGTGCTAATGTGTCTCTGCGGGAAGCCTGCAGCAAGTGCTGCCACATCAGTTTTGGAGTCTCTTCAAGGGGTTTTTGAAGGAATCACACTTTTGCTCCCACAGCACCTAAAAGATAGCCTAGAAAGCCATCAAGTCAGGGTATGCATCCTTTGAGCAAGAAAACTTCTGTTCCCACCACTTCTGTAACCTCATCTGAAGTAGTTTTTAATCTTGCCCACCAGTCTGTCAGTCTGAGAGTAGAAAACTAAAAGAAGTTGTCCAACCAAGAATGCCAGTAATCCCAGTACTTGAGAGGTAGACTCAAGATCATCATCAGTTCAAGGCCAGCCTCAAAGCTTTATGAAATCGTCTTAAAAAGCCAGAGTGCTGGGAATGGTGTTTAATAACTACTCCTGAGTTAAATACAGATTCTAATTCAGTGTCCAAGAATGCCCAGCATATGAAAGAGAGCCACTATTAAGATGTCCATCGTGTGTACTTCCTGGGATTTGGCTAAGAAGTAACAGTTCTTTCCTAGGATGCAAATTACCTTTATCATTATTTTAACAAACTCATAAAACTACTAACTTACCTTGTTAGTGAGGAGCTTATTTTATTGGTGTGTGTGAGAGAGACAGAGGTAGATAGAGAAGAGAGACAGAGAGGCAGATAGAGCTCCAAAAAAGGTGGTGGGGGGAGACGGGGTCTCTCACTGCAAACCCCAGAACTGAAGATCCTCCTGTCTCAGTCTAACTGCTAGAGTTACAGGTGGTACATATGAGCACTTTACACTGGGGTGTTTACTTAAACAGCTTTGTTTTCTATGCCCTGAAGCTCCCATGGGCACCTAACATAATTTAAGCCATTTCTTTAGATTTGATCTCCCAAAAGTAGAACACAATTTCTTTCTTATTTAATTTAATTAAAAAGACTTATAAAATTCGTATTGGATATATAGTACTTTATTAAAAAGGATAACATTGAATTATCCTTTATAGTGTTCAACTATAAAGTAATCCCAGCATTTGGAAGGCCAGGGGATCATCCTCAGTTACACAGCAAGTTTGTGAGCAGCCAAAAATTGTGCTGGCCTTTTCAAGAGTTAAGTGATTTTTTTTTTAATGCATTTTTCAGTGTGGTCCGTAAATCCTGTTAAACTGATGCTTTCCTAAAGTGGTGTTAAGCATATGTGTCTGTTCCTTTAGAAAGAAGTGGGTCAGATTCTAGATAAGGAAAGTAAATTTCAAGGACTTAGGGTCATATCAGGAATAGGCAAGAAGGAAGCAGTTTGGCTTACAATAGTTCAAAGAAAAGAAATACCTAAGAATGAAGACATATAATTTGCTTCTCTTTCTTTCTTTTTGTTTTTTAAGATTTATTTATTTGTATTTGTTTTATGTAAGTACACTGTACACTGTCATTGTGTTAAGATGAACCAGAAGAGGGCATCGGATTCCATTACAGATGGTTGTGAGCTGTCATGTGGTTGCTGGGAATTGAACTCAGGACCTCTGGAAGACTGAGCCATCTCTCTAGCCCTTGCTTCTCTCCCCCTCCCCCCCCCCCAGCTGAGGACCGAACCCAGGGCCTTGTACTTGATTCTCTTTCTTAATGCTTTCTCTGTTGCTGACTGTGAGTAACCAGTAATAATCATAACCGCTTTTGTTTGTTTAGAATTAATTATTCTGGGAATGTAGTGCAGTGGTACAACACTTGCCTAACAAGCATAAAGTCAGCTGGTCTTTTATTCCAGCACTCGTGAGGCAGAGGCACGAGTGAGTTCTCTGTGAGTTCAAAGCCAGCCTGATCTACAGAGTAAGACCCCACCCCCGTCGGTCCTGGGTGGCCCACCAAAAAAAGCTTAAGTCCTGGGTTCCGTCCCCAGCACCACTAGAAAACAAAACAAAAAATCAAGTGAAATTTAAAATTTAGTTCTTTAGTCACAGTAGCCACACTTCAAGTGGTCAGTCAATCACCTCATGAGTTGAAGGCCTGTGCTCTCAAGCTTAGGTATTGAAAATGTCCATCCTTGCCAGTTCTCTTGGGACATCACTGCTTTGTAATAAAAGTCAAAGAGTTGAGTTGGTTATTAAGAGTAGGGACTGAGGGAAGTACAAGGGAAAGTTTCAGAAAGGATCCTGCAAGATGGCTGGACAGGTGCTTGTTGGTAGACATGACAACATGATTTTGATTTCTGGAAAGACCAACTCTTGCAAATTGTCTTTTGTCCTCCACTTGGGTTCCATGGTGTATGTAAATGTGTATGTACGTTTAAAGGGTAGGAGTGGTGGCTTATCATTACAATTCCAGCACTGGAGAGCCAGAGACAAGAGGTTTATGGATCAGCCAGTTGATTCTACATATAGAGCTGCCGATCAATGAGAGAGCCTGTTTCAAAGGAATTGGAAAGTGTTCCTCAAATAGAGATTATTGGCCCAGTTTTAGAGCACGGATCTAACACACAAGTTCCTGGGTTTGATTCCCAGTACTGTCAAAAACAAAACAAAATAATACAAATCCATTCATTAGTTGTATTTATTACATAACTTCATCTGTTTGACTATGTTAGAGAATTTCTGTGAGAAGACCACTTTGTTTTGTTGGGGAAGAGTAGTGTTTGGTTGGTTGATTTTTGGAGTGGTTGATTGGTTGGCTGATTGGTTGATTTGGTTTGCTTGTTTTTTGTGCTAAGGTCTCTCTGTGTAGCCCTGGCTGTCCTGGAACTTGCCCTGTAGACCAGGCTGGTCTCGAACTCACAGAGATCCACCTGCCAAGACCTGGAATTAAATGCATGGGCCACCACTGTCCTCCTGAGAAGACAATTTTAATTAAAACAAGACCAATAAAAAAATATAGTCATTGCAAATGTTTAAATTTATATTGTATAGAAAAACTGTTACCCTGATAGGAAGCCCAAGCCTATAATTTTATGGTTTATCTCTGCTCTAGACTTTCTGACCTTTTTATTTTTCGGTTGGTGAATTTTGTTTTGTTTGTTTGGTAGTAGTAGTAGTTTGGGGTTTGATTTTGTTTGTTTGATGTTTTTGTTTTTAAGATAGAGCCCCCATGGGGCTGGGGATTACCAACTCAGTGGTAGAGCGCTTACCTAGGAAGTGCAAGGCCCTGGGTTCGGTCCCCAGCTCCGGAAAAAAAAGAACCAAAAAAAAAAAAAGATAGAGCCCCCAGTAACCCAGACTGGCCTCTAACCTTTTATGTCACTGAAGATGAGTGAACTCCTGATCCCCTCACCTTCCGAGTGCCAGGGTTACAGGCTAGGGCCACAATGGTTGGCTTGATTTTTTTTTTTTTAATTTAAATCGTTTTTGGTTTGTTTTTAAATTTTACTGTTTTAATTTTATATGTATGGATATTTTGGCTACATGTATGTCTGTGTACTGCTTGTGTTCTCCGTACCAGAGAAGTCAAAAGAGGGTTTTAGAACCCCTGATACTGGAGGTATAGATGTTTGTGAGGAACCATGTGGGATCTGGGACTCAAACCTGGGTTCTCTGGAAAGGCGGCCAAGCTCTCAACCACTGAGCTTTTTTCCAGTGCTGTCCCCTTTGATCACTTTGTTGTTAGGTTAAGATATTATCAAGGATGGGGTTGGGGATTTAGCTCAGCGGTAGAGCTCTTGCCTAGCGAGCGCAAGGCCCTGGGTTCAGTCCCCAGCTCCGAAAAAAAGAAAAAAAAAAGATATTATCAAGGATAATTACAGTTTCATATAGGACAAAAAAGAAGAGTTACCAAATCTGAAGTCATAAGGACGGACTTTTGTCTGCTAAAACTTGTAGTTTTAACTGAAGATGCCAGCTCAGCCGTAGAGTGCTTGCCTAGCACATGCAAAGTGTTTGATCATTAGCACCCCCCAAGACCAAAGGAATCAACAGTTTTAGTGTTACTATATGCATTCATATCTGTTTCATTTGGAATTATTTTGTAAATTGGATGGTTCTACATACAGGTTAGTTTCTTAATTCTCAGTTGTATTTCACTGATAAATACCACCATCCTAGTTCTGAAGTCTTTCAAACTAGTAAGGCAGTCGAGCAACGTGGTACAGTGTATACACCTACAATACTAGCAGTCAGTAGCCTGGGGCAAGATGATTATGAGTCCATGGCCAGTAATGACTTCCTAAGAAGACTCAGGCTAACCTGGGCTACATGGTAAGTCTAGTACAACACAAAGTCTAGTAGGACAAATGTCCTCTTCTTTTCTTTATGTTTTATAGAAGTTGCTCATGGCTTTTTCTAGCCCCTTTCCTATAAAAATACTTTTTTAAAGCCAACAGTAGTGGCACAGCACTAGGGATGCAGCGGCAGGCAGATCTCTGAGTTCTAGGCCAACCTGGTCTACAGGATAAGTTCTAGGACAGGCAGGATACACACAGAGAAACCCTATCTTGGGAAAATAAAACAAAACAAAACATGTGACCATACATCCATGAGGGGTTATCTCTGAGATCCCTGCTTCATTGTTTATGCCATGTCATCATGTAGTAGATACAGTAGTTTATGATAGCTAGTCCATTTCAAAGTTAGGAAGCTTCAGCCTCCAACTTGTGTTATTTTTCAAGATCATTTGGGGTCCCTTGAGATCACACATGGACTTTAGAATATACTGTTTTGTTTCGGTAAACACTGACATTGTAGCCAGGCCTGGTGGGACTTACCTTTAATCTTATGTAGCATGTGGAAGGTTGAGGCAGAGGGATTGCCAAGGATTCAAAGCCAGCTTGATCTACATATATGTGCACAGTGATAACTTTAAGGCAGATCTACATAGTGAAATCCTCTCTGTTAAGGGGTGGAGTGGCATTCATTGTGGTTCGAGTAAGGCTAGATTAAAAATATAGATTACATAGGATAAATTTGTCATCTTAATAATATTAAGGTTTCCATTCTGTTTCAAGCCTCTGTTTCAAAGAAGCAATAAAAATTGCAACAACAAAAAGAAAAGTCTAGGTAGGCATGTAGCTCAGCAGCAGAGTGTTTGCCTTGCATGCAAGTCCCTGGGCTCAGTTCAGTCCTTAGGGCACCACACACCAAAGGTAATGAACTGTAGTTTGAAAGAGCTGTCCTTTCTAGGTCTTACAGCAGTGTCCCAGCCACACTCCTCCCTAGCAAGTCCCACTCCTAGGGGAGAAATACCCTTGTTCTCAAGAGAGTAAACAGGAGAACTAACCAGTGAATTGGGACCTCAGTGCCCAAGGCTATCAAACAGAGCAGGAAGAAGATGCTTTCAAAAGGCCAGAAGCAGTGGGTTGTTGTGTTTTCCTTCTATGCTTTCTTCTAACTCTGCTGCGGAGAGAGAAGTCCTCAGTTTAAACAGTAGTGGGACTCCTATGTCCTGTCTCCCATAGTCGCATGCATCTGCTTCTCCTGTAAAGAAACTGAATGTCATCCAGCTTGGTGGATCACACCCTTAATGTCAGCTTTCAGAAGACAGGTAGATGAATCTCTGAGTTAGAGACCAACCTGGTCTTCATAGCAAGTTCCAGGACACCCAGGGCTATACAGAGAGACCCTGTCTCAGAACAAACAAACAAAACAAAGAAAATGAATGTCCTGTGTGTTCCCAGAATTAGACTAGCCTAGCAGCTAGCCAGTTCCCTAAAGATGAATTCACCTTGCCACCCTAGCATCTGTGAACCCACCCTTCTCTCTCCATGTGCAGAGATAGCTTTTTTATTATAGCAATTAGCTTTTCCCACACTGAAGTTCATCTGTCACCCTGTTACCAAAATGCCTATGCTACCACTTGGGTGTTCTGGTGTCAGACTTTACAACTGTCCCAACTGCTCCACCCCAGCTCCTCAACTCTCCCCTTGCGGGTGGGGTGAGGGGCTGTGTTGGAATGATACTCTAGGGTTGCAGCATGTGTATGTAGTCTGCTGTGGGTGGAGCCTTGAGCTGGTCACAGGAGTGCTAGTAATGTCTGGCCTTCAGGGCTGCCAAAGGCAAGAGGCTGGCCTCTTCTTGGTTTAAAGCACATATTTGGGTTGTTTGGGGTAGACTAGATGGAGGGTGGAGTGAGTAAATACCACTCTCTTCCTACTCTGTCCTCAGAAAATGATTAGAAAGCAACTGTAAGTGTGAATAAAGTTAAAAAATGGATTGGCACACCCACCTCAAAAAATAAAAACAACAGATAGACGCCATCCAAGACCCACACCCTTATTTTTCTGCTGGCTTAACATACTGTTTCAGAGCAGAGAACCTTTATTAAAATGTTGCCATGCTCCTCTCAGAGGGAGGAGAGCTCAGCAGTGCTCAGCTACATGAGGGGGAACTTCTCCCTCTAGGCAAACTCTAGGTTGTTTTCCTGTCTGCTCCACTTCCAAGAAGACTGTGAGCAGAAGCAGAGGTAGGAGGAAGAGCCAGTGCCAAGTGCAGACTCTCAGTCAGGGAGTAGAATGTTTCAGACCTGTAGTAAAGTCATCTGTAATCTCTTGTCAATCAACTCATTTCCGGTCCTTCCAGCTGTCTCCTCTATCCTCACAGCTTTTTGACTGGTACCTCCCTGAGTTCTTGAGAATATTGTCTGGTCTCCTACTGTGGGTGATTTGCTGTACAGTGCACAGCACCACTGAATTTGTTCTTCCTTCGCAGCAGCTGTTTGCTACTGACAGCGGTGGCGACTGAGTCTGTGTGTGTGGCCATAGTCGGTGATGAGCCACCCACCCAGGCCTGGGGAAGCCCTCAGCCAATGTGGTTCCTGTGGCAGCAGCCAAACATGCCAGAGCTCCACATACCTTCAGGGCTGTGGTATAACAGCCAGCTTTATGTGGTGGCATTGTTTACTGTTGGTTGACTTGACTTCTCTATCCCCACCCTCTTGTTTAAGGCAGGGATTTTGGCCATTACCCAGTGGGGAAAGCTGGCACTTGCAGAGAATAGCTTCCTGCTGCCTCTCTTGTGGTAGAAGCCAGGACCACCTCCCATCTCTGCCTCCTACCCATGTGGCAGTATCCTGCTGTGCGGGTTCCAGGTCTCCTAAGATCAGGGTGAGGCTGTCTGCCAGATAAACAGTTGTTGTTGATGCATTTCAAGTGCTCTGACTGGTCCCACTGGTGAAATTGTCTAGTTTTCTCTGGGTTTTTAATTAATATATGGGGGTTGATGTCCAGATACAGAACTACTGGAGCTTGAGCTGTGACCGGCCATTTGAGTTAGCTTTGACATTGCCCCTCCCCATCCTTTGCCTCAGCCATTTTGTATCTCTTGTTCTGGTTCTGCCTCAAGGGAACTGAAATTGCCTCTCAGGTGTAGGTATCTCTAGCCTTTAGACTGCAGATTTACAGAAGCAGCAGCGTTGCGAGTCAGCAGCTGACAGCTGCTTCCAGGTGACAAAGCCAGCATTCCAATACTGTTTTCCTTGACAACGAGTGGACCTGGAGGTGTTTCAGTAAAGGTCGTAAGAATAGAGGCAGATTCTCTGTTTCTAATCCAGCCATGCTCAGTATATCTGGTCATTGTCCAATTTTTTTTTTTTTTTTTTTGCTGAGCTTCAGTTAGAGTTCCTTTGCTATTATATACATGTAAGTTTATTAAGTTACCAATACAAATTTTACCACTTTTTTTTAAACATTTTTTAAAGATTTATTCATTTATTATATATAAGTACACTGTAGCTGTCTTCAGAGAAACCAGAAGAGGGCATCGGATCTCTTTACAGATGGTTGTGAGCCACCATGTGGTTGCTGGGAATTGAACTCAGGACCTCTGGAAGAGCAGTCGGGTGCTTTTTTTTTTTTTTTTTTTTTTTTTTTGGTTCTTTTTTTCGGAGCTGGGGACCGAACCCAGGGCCTTGCGCTTCCTAGGTAAGCGCTCTACCACTGAGCTAAATCCCCAGCCCCAGTATACTTTTTCTTAATCCTTCAACATATGCATGAATTGTTGAATTCAGTATTTTTAGTGTTTAGAGCAAAATTTACCCCAAAGAAATGCATAAATATTAAATTTACCTTTGCTGAGTTCTAATAGTGCATGTACCTAGGTAACCCAGAAGTCTAGCAAATATACATTTGTATATTTCAGCCGGAATTGCATTCCCTTTACAGATTTGTTTGAAAAGAACTTGAGAGTTGAGGGCTATAGCTCAGTGATGGAGTAACTGCCTAGCATGTGGGAGGTCCTAACTTCTATGCCAGTGAGCCCCCACTTTTAAAATGTACATGAATAAATAAAAGGAAAAGCTTTGAGGTTTGGGTGATGGCTCGATTGGTAAAATGCTTGTCGTGCAAACATGGGGACCTGAGTTTGCATCTCAGCATTCATGTAAAAAGCCAGGTGCAGCAGTAGACTCTTGTAATCCCATTGTAGAAGGCATGAATGGAAGCAGGGAGATCCCTGGGGCTTGCTAATCTAGCCAAGTTGGTGAGTTCTAGGTTCTTGGACAAACCCCATCTCAAAAAATAAGATGGAGGCCTGGAAAGATGACTCAGTGGTTAATAGTGCTTGCTACTTTCCAGAGAGCCTGAGTTCACTTCCCACCACCCATGTCAAGTGACTCACAGCTGCCTCTTACTCCAGCACCAGGGAATCCGACACCCTCTCCTGGCCTCAGCACTGACACCCATGGCATATATTCTCATGGACACACATGCATAAAAGAAATTAACTAACTTTAAAAGGTGGAGAGAAGCCGGGCATGGTATACACCTTTAATCCCAGCGTTCAGGAGGGAGAGGCAAATGAATCTCCTAGTTCAAGGCTAGCCTGGTCTACAAAGTGAGTACAGGAAAGCCATGGCTCCTGTTATACAAAGAAACCCTGTCTTGAAAAAAAATTTTAAAAAAAAAAGGTTGAAAGGAGTTGAACAAGATACCTGTCCTCAACTCTAGCCTCCATACATGGTACATATGAACATACACATCCCCAGAGAGAGGGAGAGATTAGATTTTCTTATTAGAACATGGTAGTCTTCTATACATATATCCATATGTTCATATTTTATGTCACATTTTTCATTAATTTTCTTACTATAATGAATGGAATTTTTAAATGGGAAAATCTAAGTGATTTTCTTTAAAAAAAACTATCACATCAAACTCATTTTAATTTTTTAGTGTTCTCTGGATTTGTGAGGTTTCTACATATGTTGACTTCATATACTGACATTATCTTTTCTTCCTTGGATTTTCTTCTTTTCAAACAAGGTCTCACTGTGTCACCCTGGCCTAGAACTTGATATGTCTGCCAGACTGTCGGAAATCATAGAGAGATACCTGAATGCTGGAATTAAGGGCATGTAATGTCAAACACAGGCTCTTCCTTGGATTATTTATTTTTGGTGTTTTGAGACAGGGTCTTGTTATATAAGCCTTGGCTGGCCTGGAACTTAGTATGTAGACCAGACTGGCCTCTGCTCCCTGAGTGCTGGAACTTCTTGGATTTTTGAAACAGTATCTCATTAAGTTGACCAGGAAGTTCTAGAACTTGCCCTGTTGCTTATGTTGTTCTTGAACTCAAAAATGTTCCTATCTGCGTCAACCCCCAAGCTCTTGGTTTGTAAGTCTTCACCACTATGTCTGGCCAGTTACCTCTTTTTAAACCATATATATGAAACTTTATGTTAAATAATATTAATAATCATTCTTGTACTTTGGTAGAGTACTTTAGAATTTTAAACATTGGCATAATGCCTTTTTTAAAGATAATATTTAGCATATTAACAAAGTATCTTTCTTTTTTAATCTGTTGATTCTCAGGTTAGGAAAATGTACCTTGAGAGTTCAGGGTGGCTTTTCAGCAGCTATCTCACTTGTTTTCTTTACTGTCATTTTCTTAATGACTTGTCCTTTTCTGGGAGTTGGTATAATTGTGTCTTAACAGTTTTCAATGTACTTCAAGGTACATCCATTTCTATAACTGGAAGTAATCTTTCCGCTTTGCTCTTTTTAGTTAGTCTCAATGAGAACAGAGAACAGGTTTCTGTTTCTGTGTCCTGGAAAATGTCAATTGAACGCCAATCTCGACTTGCACATCCTACCGTTAGTCTTGCACAGTGCTCTCACTAGCTTTGATGTGTATACAGAATCCACTCGGGTATGCAAGGCTGTTTTCTCCTGTAGCTTTGTTCTCATTGTTTTCCCCTTCAATCTGCTCCCAAAACTACAGCCAGAGTAATTTCTTAAGATGTAAATTAGAACATTGAACACCTTTACTCCATAGGCTTAGAGGATGTCATATTACTCAGGAGAAAGAATGCCAAGTCCCTACCCAGGCTTACTTCCTCTCTGCTCACATCCGCTTCTCACTCAGATCTCTCTGGCCTACTTACTCTTTAGTCATGACAGCTCATCCTGCCGGGCCTTTGCATGTCTGTTCTCTGTCCCATTCACTGTTATCCTACTGCATGGTCTGCTTTCTAACTCCCATCAGATACTTATCAGAGGTCAGCCTTACCAGGAGCTACTTCCGGGATGATTTATCTGAGTGCTCTGAACAGACACTAGCTCTCAAGACTGGGGTCAATTTTTATTCTTAACATTAGCCATCAACTGAAAGGTAAAGCATTTATTTTCCTCATTTATATATTTATTTACAGTTCTGATCCCAGGCACTTAGAGCATAAATCTCCTCCCTGCCATTCATAAATATTAATTGAACGAGGGAATAAATGAATTGAAGGAACTCACCAATAAAAGCTACTCGGCTAACAGTAGTTTTAAATAGAAAAACTTTTAAAAATATTTATTTGTGTGTACATGAGTGCCTTAGTGTATTTATGTGTATCTTATGCATGCAGGAGGCCAATGAGGTCAACAAAGGCCATTAGATCCCCTGGAAGTAGAGTCACAGGGAGCTGTGAAGCACCATGTGGGTGCCACAAACTGAACCTGGGTCTTCTGCAAGAGCAGCAAGTGCTTGTAACTGCTGAGCCCTCTCTCCAGACCCTAATAGACTTTGATACTTCCTTTTCCTGGTTCTTCCTTTATTACTGGACAGTTCAAGGGCTTAGGTCTTATATCTCGGGTCTTGGTTTATTTTTTTAAGGCTTTCATACAAAGCACTGTTTCATCATGGCATCCTCTCATATGCAATACCGATAACCTTGGTTCATCACTGTGATCTCCCCTATCCTCTGGTAGGAACAAAGCCAAGACATCTACATGCTTGACAAGCTTTCTGCCACTGAAGAAGATAACCCTAGCTCAGGTTTATTAATTCTGATGTCAAGTCTTTGTTATTTATTATAGCCCTGACAGGCCTGAAATTCAGTATATAGACCAAAATAGTCTCAAACTCATAGAGATCTGTCTGACTCTGCCTCCTGAGTGCTGAGATTAAAGATGTGCATCACCTCACCTAGCATTGGGAGGTTTTTGTTCTTGTTTTAATAATTCCACTTTGAAATCTCTTAGCTAATAAGTAAGGACAGAGTTTAGAATGGTGCTCCCAGAAATCCTGGTACTCAGAAAACTAAGGCAGGAGAGTGTTGCACTTCCAGCCAGTGTGGGCTACATAGTGAGATCCTGTCAACATGTTAAGCATGGATGTTAGACCCCCTTTTAATTCCTAATTTTATTTGTATTTCTCTTTCTTAAATTTACAGCAACTTGTATCTTATTTTTTTCAAAACATTCCCTTAACATCAGTATTCTTTAACTTTTGTCATTCTTTTCTTTCCTTTCCCTCACAACTTTTTTTTTAATTTGTGGTCCATTGTCCATGCTCATTTCCTATTAGTTTATGAATGTCTTTTATGACTTTGAATATGCCATCACTAATACTTTGGCTGCATTCTAATCCATTTTAAAATGTACTATTCTATTGATCATTTTATAAACAATTTTTATCTTTGTAGGTTTTTTCTTTAATTATTTCCACACTAGATTTTTTTTTTTTTCTTTTCTTTTCTTTTTTCCGGAGCTGGGGACAGAACCCAGGGCCTTGTGCTTGCTAGGCAAGCGCTCTACCACTGAGCTAAATCCCCAACCCCCACACTAGATTTTTTAAAATGTGTCCTAATAACACTTAGTCCTTGGTTTTTTAATTATTATAATTATTTTGCAAGCAGAGAACAGGAACTCTCCATGTAATAGCAGACCTGCTGGACATTATTAACTTTCAACTTGAGTTCCAGGTGTCAGACTGGGGCAGAAGGCTTGCTTAGCAAGTGCTTTTCTTCTACCTGCTCAGCCACCTTGCCTTGCCACACTTAATCTTTTTCAAAGCCTTCTGAATTTTAAAAAAGAAGCTGTTTTGTAGAACTCAACATTAGGCCTAGGGCAACTGCTCTGCCTGTAAGATGCCATGTGCTTACAGTCACAGCACCATCCTGGAGAACTGGAGAGCTGGAGACAGGACGCCTGCGTGGTGAGCCCAAGGCCACTGAGAGATTTCTTTCCTGTTTCTCGTGAGTCACTGTTTGCCCATCTCTTGCGGTGGCTTCTCTTCCGGTTATTTATTAGGATCCTTTCTCTATCAGTGACTTCGTCTTGAGGGCTCCACTTCTGGTACCTTTCAGGATAGAGAAAATGGACCATCAGCACCAAGAATGGGAAATAAAATTGAGACCAAAAAAAATTTTTTTAATTAAAATTTTGTTTTAAATACAATATTTAGGGGTTGGGGATTTAGCTCAGTGGTAGAGCGCTTGCCTATCAAGTGCAAGGCCCTGGGTTCGGTCCCCAGCTCAAAAAAAAAAAAAAAAAAATTTAGTCAGACTACAAAATAAAGACTGTGGGCTCACAAGATGATTTAGCAGGTAAAGGCACTTCAGGACCTAAGTCATGCCTCTAAGACCACTGAATGGAAAAAGAAAACTGACTCCCATAAATTGTCCTCTGACTGCCCACCATGCATGCTCTGTGGTGCACTTGTACCCACACATACCTATAAAATGTTATAAAAAGTATCTTTTACTTTTAAAAAAGTGTAGCTCTGTTGGTTGTTATTGCCTAACAGTCACAGAACCCCAGCATTGCACACAACTGAGTGTGGTAGCATTCTTCTGTGATCCCAGCACACTTACGTGGCTCAGGGTCATCCAGAACACTGGGAAGTCTTCATCCTGCATCGATTGTGGAGTCTCTGCATTAGTTGTTACCCAGATTTAGGCTGGTTGTCTCACTTCAAATGATCTAGTCAGATCCCTCACAGGTATGTCTAGCTGTGTGAGGTTTAGTTATTTCCAGATATAGTCAAGTTGGCAACCAAGATAAGGAGTCACCAAGTCCCCTTTTAGTCTTTTCAACCTCTAACTGCTCCCTGAGACCCGGTGCAGTTAAGACAAAATTGCAAATGGCTTGCAGAGAGTGGTAGGCTAGAGTCTATTGATTCTCCCAGACTCTCCTACTAGAGTAGGCTGTGTCCACAGTCCAAAGTTGGGATCCTTCAGCCATTGGTAAGACATTCTTTACAAGCATAGCCAAGCACGTGAGGATGCAATAGTTTGACTCAGAGAGTAGCACCCAAGGACCATTAACATTCATGTTCTCTTCCTTTGCATATTCAGAGCCCAGTGAAGTTGTCCCCAGTGAACTTTGTATGCAGTGAACCAAGTAGGCTTCTACTCATTCCCAAGCGCCTACCCCATGGGTCAGAGAGTTGAAGTAGCAAACACAACATTGAGTTCTGCACTAGGGGATGAAAACCAATAGAACCAGGCACTTCTCCGTTGGTTTTAACACTGAAACTTTCAGACCCTACCCAGTAATAAACCATACATCTGCCAGGCGAGGTCAGTACTCTCATTCTCCCTTCTAGCAACCACTTGGCTCTAGAGGCCAAGCAGTCCTCTAGCCACCAGCTCAGAGTTCTCTATTGACTCATTCATTAAGCAGTCATTCACAGATGTTAGGGTATATTCCTTTCTATAGAGAGTAGAGCACCAGCAGCTGTACCCCTGTGCCCTTCATAGCTGGCACTTAACTCAGATGATCATCATCAGACCCTCACGCTCTCCTGACTGTTTCCAACCTAGACATTGTGGCAGGGTGGTTTTCAGATCTCAAGAGTATCTCCAATCCAAACAAAGCCTTTGGAGTGGCTCTGAGCTGTGGGGTGAGGGGTAGCAGATTCATTCTCCAGTGCTAGTATACCAGATTGAACTAAGCCATACCAAACTATGATACATTTAGAACTTTGCAGAACCCTGGGTTTCTCTTGGAGCTAGGGCTACCCATCTGTCAGCCAGTGCTACCTGCCTGCCTTTATTGTGTCTTGTGCTCTTTCTCCTTAGGACCCAGGGTCACCTTTCTATTACTCGATGCTTCTTAGCCCTGGCCTATCTATCACCTTCTTGATTCATTCCCATTGCTCTTGCCATCTTTCTCTCCTCCAAATATCATCTTCCCTTTGTAATCCTGGCACATCTCATTTATAGAGTCACATGGAAGAAATGTCTAGTCCCTTTTTTTAAAAATTTGCTTCATTTTATTCATGTATATTTTTTCCTTCTGTTTTGTAGGAAAAGCTCCAAAAAGTCATTTATTTGACTAATTCAGTTTTCCTGTTCTATTTAAATGCTGTTTACCACATTTCCTGTGGTTGTTTTTCTAATTGTTTTTCTCTGTATAACTGCCTACTACAGATTGAAATGCAGTTTGATTTTTTTTTTGTTACCTTTTTTTTTTTTTTTTTTTTTTTTTTGGTTCTTTTTTTCGGAGCTGGGGACCGAACCCAGGGCCTTGCGCTTCCTAGGTAAGCGCTCTACCACTGAGCTAAATCCCCAGCCCCTTTTGTTACCTTTTTTATTGAGCCGTAACCATCATAGAGTAATATAGTGAATTTAAGCTTAGTTAATTGATTGCCTGATTGGTTCATTGATTCACTCAAAGTATTTATTGCCTAGGCTACCTTCAAACTCCTGCAGTCCTGTCCTAGGTTCCCAAGTTCACCACCACCTGGTATCCTCAGTTTTTATATAATTCTGCTTATGCTAGCTGCTACCAATGTGTCTCGCATCCAGGAGGTTCCTTTATACCACTTCTCACTGGTTCTCTAACATTGTTCTCCCTCACTCACTGCCTCTTAGTTTTATCCGGTTTGGACTGCATGTTAGTTGGCTCATAGAATACATGTACTTTGTACTCAGTGTTTCTTTCATCCAGCAGTCCATGAGAGTTTCATCTATCTTACTGCATGCAATGTTAATATGCATTGCTTATTGCTGTACAATATTTTAATAATAATCTACTATTACGTTGAACATTTGTTTGAATTAACATTTGGGGCCTATTATAAATAATGCTACCATCAACACTTTTCTGTTTGTGTCTTTGTTGACTATATACTCTTCCTTTTCTTTGATATATATACCCAGACATGGGATTATTAGGATATAAAGTATTAGGATAGGTCATATAATCAGGACTGTAACCTTGCTGCTTAAGAGGCCAAAGCAGAAGGAGAAGGTCAAGGCCAGCTTGGATCCTGTCTTAAAATGCAAATCATAAAAATGTAAAAGGAAGGGCATTTAAAAAACAAAACAAAACAAAAGCCAGGCTATGGTAGAGCATGCCTTTAATTCTAGCACACCGGAGGCAGAGGCAGGTGGGTCTCTGTGAGTTCAAGGCCAGCCTGGTCTACAGAGTGCATTCCAGGATACTCAGGGCTATGTACAGAGACCTTGTCTTAAAAAACCAAAAGGGGATAGGATGGGAGGGGAGAGAAGACGGGTCTGGAGAGATGACTTGGTAATTAAGAGTACATGCTACTCTTGGCTGAGGACCTGAATTTATTTTCAAGCACCCATGTCAGGTAGCTCACAACCACATGTTATACCAGCACCTGGCATCTGTGGACATGTGTGCTCACATATGCACACATATAATTACAGACACACACACAATATGATCAAAAGCACTGTATACATTTATCAAAATTTCAGAGAACTAATAAAAATACTGCTCTTTAACATAAAAAGACGGCTGGATTATAACTCAGTAGTGGAGTACGTGTCAAAGAACCTGTGTTCAGTTCCCAATACCACCAAAAGAAAGAAAAGAAAGAAAGAAAGAAAGGAAAGAGAGAGAGAGAGAGAGAGAGAGAGAGAGAGAGAGAGAGAAAGGAAAAGAAAGAAAGAAAAAATGAGACCTAACTAAAATATAAAGTAGGCTCTGCTACACAGATTACAGGGTGGAGGCACGGTGTCTCCCGACTGGCTCCAATGTTTAAGAGTTTTAACTGTACATCTTTGCAACCTTGTTTTATTTTTTCTAATGGGTTTATAGAAGATGTTCAGTGTTTTTAGTGTGCATGTTTTGAGTACTTTCTACATGTCTGGGCAATGTCTGAGGCTAGAAGAAGGAGCTAGAGATCCCCAGGAGCTGGAGTTACAGGCAGTTAAGCTAACTGATGTGGGTGCTGGGAATCGAACTCAGACTCTTGAGGAACAGCAGATGCCTTTAACCACTGAGCCCTGAAACTCATTGTTTAACTTGCATTTCCTTGATGAATGTGATAATCGAATTCTCTCCTGCTGCCGTGAGGCAGATCATTAATTCTCTGTAGGACACCTGTTTCTGACTCCATGTTTTAACTTAAGTTGTCTTTTTCTTATTGGTTTGTATGTTTGCCTTTAAAAATTATCTTTTTTGTTGTGTTTGCTTTTGGTTTTTTGATACAGGATCTGTGTGTAGCCTTGACTATCCTGCACTCACAGTGTGGACCATGTTAGTATGGAACTCACAGAGTTCCTCTGCTTCCCAGGTGCTCAGATGAGAGTCTGTGATGACACCCCAGCTTAGTTTAGTGTTCTTAGTCTCACATTTATTTGTTTGTTGCGTCATGGAAAGTCTCGGTTTTGTCTTCTGATAGCTAACTGCATCACAACAACCTTGGCTCTTGGCCTACGTGTTCAAAATTGAGGGTCTTATGAAGGGGTTGCTACTGCTGAAGCCCCTGAAGCCCCTGAGCATTTTTCTCAAGCCTTTGGGGAATTGAACTTACTGGTCCTTTCCTGATCCCATCCCCATCTGCAGTTTCTCTTGTAGCAAATTCCTGCCTGTGGTGCAGACCTACCCCTTTACCAGACATTTAGTAGAAAACTGGAAGGGAGATGAGGTGGAGAGACATTGGACCATTCTAATTACAGGTCAATGCTGGTTCCTATGGATGTAGCTTAGTGGTAGAGTCTTTGCCTAAAATGCTTAAAGGTCCTGAGTTCCACCGCAGGACAAGAGGGAGGTGTTTATTTTTTGTTGTTAGATGATCATTCGTTGAAATATTTTCCCTCTACTTAACAAGCTGGGCATTCCATTGCACACTGTTGATGCCATTTATTATGTCAGGAGGGTGGTGGCCATCAACATTGCCATCCTTAGACTAAGCAGGCTCCAAACTCTCTTCAATGACTCCAGAGAGTTCTCTGAATAAGGATTGGTGTTGATTCTGTTCAGCAGTGTTGACAATCTCATCAAAAGTGATATTTCTAACAAGGCTATGCAGCACTCAGGAGGCTGAGACAAGAGCATCCTGAATTCAAAGCTTCATAGCTAGAGCTTTTCTCACAATAATAGACAGCTGACTCTGATTTTTTTAGTGTTTATTTTTCCTCTTGTTTCCCCCCTCTCCTAGTGTTACCTTGTGAGCCCTGGTGATCAGGGAAAAGGCAAAAGGTACTACCTCAGTCTGGGCCTGTCTGTTCTGAGTGGTCAGTTTCACAGTCATCTGTAAACCTATCTTGTCTCTGGTTGTCTTGGCGATGTCATCAACTGATTTTGGAGAAAGACTCTGAGGATCCATCTTGAGGCAAACCAAGTGTAGGGTTGACTTACCATGAGACACCTCACATAAGAACTTTAAGTCAAGTTCGGGAAGCATGGTGAAAGTATCTGGTGACTTTGAATGGCCAAAGATTATACCTTGGCTCCTCCAAGTCAGAAGCAGAAAAATTAATTCCTAGGTTTCCAGTTTAAATATCTCGATGGTGGCTGCTCATTTTATTAAGATGGGTATTTCACTTAGGATGTATCTGTATGGCCTAAAAACACTTCCAACAAGCTCCAGCAACCCTCCTGACCTGCTGTCCAGAACCTTGAATTACTTCAATCTGCAGCCTGTCCTTGAGTGCTGGGAATTTGAACTCCAGTCCTCATTCTCATACAGTAAGTGTTATTCCCTGAGCCATCCCAATGGTTGACTTACATGGATTTATATGTATGGGTTTGTTACTTTATAACAAGCACATCTGTGGTGCTCCTTTAAAACTCAAGAAAGGAAATGAGCCAGGCAAGGTAGAGCACAACTTTAATCCCAGCACTCAGGAGGCAGAGGCAAAGGCACGTGGATCTCTTGAATTTAAGGCCAGCCTAGTCTACAGAGTAAATTCCAGAGCATCCCGGCTACACAGAGAGACACTGTCTCAAAAGCAAACAAACAAAAACTCAGGAGGGAACAGCCCAAAGATTCATGAAGTTGTTGCCCTTAAGTCTTTCTGGGTTAGGTATCCGTTTTGATACTTGGTCCCCACACAAACAGGATATGAGTGAGGACAATAGCTCAAAGACTCAGGAAGACAAAGAAAAAACTAGGACAGTGACAGATGCCTAGAGTGAAATAAGGACCATTGCTTTAAGATGACCTACCTACCTGGGGCTGGGGAGATGGCTCAGAGGTTAAGAGCACTGACCGCTTCTTCCAGAGGTTCTGAGTTCAAATCCCAGCAACCACATGGTGGCTCACAACCATCTGTAATGGGATCCAGTGTCCTCTTCTGGTGTGTCTGAAGACAGCTACAGTGATGTACTCATATAAATAAAATAAATAAATCTTTTAAAAAAAAAAAAGATGACCCACCTGTGCCTTCATTTGATTAAAAATGCCACATGCCCCTTTTGGCAGCTATGTAAGAGAAACTGACCCTGGAATTAGGAATAATAACTCAAGGAACAATTAGAGAATTTTATGGTCTTCTAGTGCTAAAGCCAGCTTGTCAAAGGCTGAACAGGAAAGCAGGGCCTGTTTCCTATGTTCTTTCAATTTTCATGCAGGTCATAATTTTCAGGAATTAGTATGACAGTCAAGCACAGTTTAGAAGTTTATACCTTACGTTTCTTGCGTGTTGTTTCCTGTTGATTGTGCTTTGATGTAAGGAAGGATCTGTACATTTAACAAGGCCTGATGCTCCGATTTGTATAGTTCTAGCCCTCAGGAGACCAAAGCAGGGAGGTGTAACTTCAAGGGCCAGCCTAGGCGACAAATGAGATCCTGTCTTTTTTTTTTTTTTTTTTTTTTAATTAAAAAAGTTCTTAAGGTTGGGGATTTAGCTCAGTGGTAGAGCGCTTGCCTAGCAAACACAAGGCCCTGGGTTCGATCCCCAGCTCCGAAAAAAAAAGAGAAAAAAAAAAAAGTTCTTAAGTTTTATTCTCAACTCTAGTGGGAAAAAGTATAAGTAACTTTTTAATTTTGCATTATAATACAAATACATGGACTTGGAACAGGCTCTTCACTAACATGTTTGAAAAGAAATACAGTAATAAAAATTTAACTAAGAGTGCCCTGAATGTTACTTGTAAAGACATCTCCTTTCCCCTGAGGATCAACCTGATTGGCGTTCTATGTACCAAAGGAGAGAGGTAAAGTTCAGCTAAAGACATTGGCACTTCTGTAAGAAATTTAAATAACAGGCAGACATATAGAGATTTGTAAATATATACTTGGTGCCAGCAAAACCACAGAAGATGCTGTATTTGTGGTCCAGGGAAGTTTAAATAGTTGTGGTCAAACTTAAAATTCCACATAGAATTCTCATCTATGATGGAAGTTTTCCAGAAGCTGCATGGTGGTGGTGTAAGCTACATAAACTTTTCTTAGGGGCTAGGCTGTTAAAGACCATTTTCCTTCTTCCGTGGCTGGGCCTACCAGTGTGAATTCCTGATACTCCAGTGGCCTGCCTAGGAAGGACACTCAGAGGTCCTTTCTGCTCTGTGGCTCACTTGTACAATTGTGATCAGTAGCACCTCATCTCAGAACCTTGCTGTGCCCATCTTGCATTGATGGCAGCATGTTCTCACAGTGTTGTCCTCCTCCTTGTAGTAAGTCCCACTACTCTCTGCATTTGATTCTTAGTCTATGAAAGAAGAACACTGTTTTCTTCACTGGTGTATTCCTGGTGCCTGAAACACGGACTGTCATACGACACCAGGTGTGTAACAAATACTTAATAAATGTACTCAGTGAAGTGCTTTAGAGTGGGGAATGTCGTTTTTTGAGACAAGGTTTCTCTGTGTAGCTGGGCTGTACTAGAACTCTGTAGACCAAGCTGACCTCAAACTCATAGAGCTCTGCCTGCCTCTGCCTCCCAAGGGCTGGAACTAGAGGCATGTGCCGGCCACCACCGCTGTACTTTCTGGATTTTATTTTTTTAAGATTTATTTACTTTTGTTTATATGAGTACACTGCAGCTGTCTTCAGACACACCTGAAGAGGGCATCAGATCTCATTACAGATGGTTGTGAGCTACCATGTGGTTGCTGGGGAATTGAACTTAGGACCTCTGGAAGAGCAGTTAATGCTCTTAACCTCTGAGCCATTTCTCCAGGCCCAATGTACTTTCTATGCTGTGAAAGTACATTGAGGAGACAAGCACTACAGCTTACACACACACAGATACCTGACTCACACACACACAGATACCTGACTCACACACACAGATACCTGACTCACACACACACAGATACCTGACTTACACACACACAGATACCTGACTTACACACACAGATACCTGACTCACACACACACAGATACCTGACTCACACACACAGATACCTGACTCACACACACACAGATACCTGACTCACACACACAGATACCTGACTTACACACACACAGATACCTGACTTACACACACACAGATACCTGACTTACACACACAGATACCTGACTCACACACACACAGATACCTGACTCACACACACACAGATACCTGACTTACACACACAGATACCTGACTCACACACACACAGATACCTGACTCACACACACACAGATACCTGACTCACACACACACAGATACCTGACTCACACACACACAGATACCTGACTCACACACACAGATACCTGACTCACACACACACAGATACCTGACTCACACACGCACAGATACCTGACTCACACACACACAGATACCTGACTTACACACGCACAGATACCTGACTTACACACGCACAGATACCTGACTTACACAAAGTAAAAGTTTCGTTTTCATAGAAAGAAAATGCACTGTTTCTGGCTTTTGAAATGGTTGAAAATCCATTGGTATAGGATGTTTGTTGAATGGGTATGAGCTCTTTCTAGGCAGTATGCAGACTGGCGCATATACACACTAGTTACATGCTTTTCTGTTATGTAAACATAATCCTTTCCACCCAGTCTGGTTCATTAACACCCTTCCTGGCTGAAGAGTTTGTTGCAGCTGACCACTCCTAGCCTTTGGATTTGAGCACATCCTTCTCCTACCTGCTTCTTTTGCTGGCCTTTAATAGGCTGTCTTACCTGTCCACCTCTGTTGCAATAAACATGTTAGGTTTTTCTGGATGTGATCCAGAAGCTCATTGCTGATGATCTGGAGCTTTTAGTAGGAAGTGTACGTCACAAAAGATGTTGATAGTCTCGGTGACTCTTTTAAGTATGTGTATTATGTATGTATAAATATATGGTGTTTATATAAATATATTCATAAGGTAAGAAAGAGAGCTTATACTGAGTCACATATGGCAATGGCTCTAAAGTAGACCAGAAATTGGCCACGGGGCTATGGAACAAAAGATCTAGAAACCTGAGGTAAGATTCTATTTTTAAAATTCTGCCTTTTGTAGTGTGCATTTTTATAATGTATAGTGTTTTTCAGCTATACATTACTATGCAGCTTCAGTTTGACCTGGTGATTGGAGCTGGAGTGTCACCAGATCCTGAGAAGGTGCCCACATTGAATGTCTATCCTGCTTTGTTAGGAGCAAGTGTGGTTTCAGCTTACATGACAGCTGTAAGTTCAGTCTTGTTGGTTTTAAAAACTGGGGCTGTGTAGGGTTTCCCACACAGACTTGTAGAGTTTTACTCTTTCTGTCCTGTCAGTATGTAGCCCCAAACCTGCACCAATGCTTAGTTAGAGATGTGCATGCTCTTCTCATGTGTGCTTCTCAAATTGAACCAGCACCACTCACCGTGGGTTGCTATAGCAAAGCCTGCTCATAATCTGCCAACAGCCCAGATTGAATAAGGAAACAGCAGTGGACCTGAGGTTGAGCTCAGTGAAGGCTGCTGAGTGTCCTTACCTGGCACCACCAAATCGGCTTCCAACATAGCTGAGTAGTGGCTTGCAGAGTTTCTGTGTGTAGAAAACATCAGAAACTCATGTCTGTAAAACCATCCCCAGGCCCTTCACTGATGCTTGCTTCAGAAGGACAAGACTGAGGGAGCCCAGAGGCCAGGAAACTGTGGTCTTTCGTGGACAGAATGAACTGCAAGATGATAGCAGTGCAAGGCTGATTAGAGAGCTGTGCACTTGGAGATTCTGACCAAGGTCAAAGTGTTCCTCCGCTGCTCACAAGTTTGCTGTTCTGAGTTTCTTGCCAAGAACCCAATTAAACAACTGATACGTATTTGTTTGTTTACTCAAGGTCATTCTTGGCTACATGTTAAGTTCCAAACCAGCCTAGCTATATAAGACATTATCTCAAAGGAAAGATGAAGGTGACAGTGATTACTCTATAAAATTTCACTAGGGATTAAATGAGAAACTAGGTGGAGATGGGTAGATTTAAAAATACAGGTCTTTCTCAATATGTGTTTTTAATGTGAAGGAAGATTTCTGTTAGGATTATAAAAGCTCTTTGGGGCTCCCTTAATAGCAGTCTTCCCTCAAAAGACTGTTACCGTCCTGTCACACAACAGGGCCCATGTATCTTCCCAGATAATCATGAAATTCTGGTTGCTGTTTTCTGTTAATTCCTTCCTCTCCATGATACATTTCCACTCTCCCAGGTTAGCTGTCGCCATCGCCTTGTGTCTTTGTTGTTAAACCTGTTAAGGTCACTCTGTAGTCTTAAATTCAAGCCTAGCACAAAAGTGAACTGGGTGTAGGTGATTTTCAGAGGGCAAAGCAGGTGTGCTCACAGCCACAGTACCCCAGGATTTTCCTAGAAGCGGAAACTTACTGAGCCAGGCAAGGGCCTGCAGCCCTTGCAGCAACACAACCCCACTTTGGAAAAGAAACCATGTTGTGGGCGTTCCAGCCTTTCTCTTGCTGGCCTCCTTTCCACACCATTCCTTCTGCAGTCCCACCCCACTCAGCCTTGGCACACAGTTCCATGAACATGCCACCTGCCTTCTCTCTCTGGCCCCATCCTTTGGCTGCTTGGTTTATTTTTTCCACATCCTCACCCTCTTCCAGCTCCAAGTTAAATAACCCTCACAGATGTCTTGTTCCATCAGAGCTGTTCAAGAACACAGCACAGTAAAGTGGGGTGCAGAAGAAGCTGCCAGAGATGAGACTGCTCTTGCTGTGGTGGCTCAAGATCATTTGTCATCTTCCCTAGAAGTCCCCAGCCTGGGAGCAGAGTGCTTGCAAGAGACGAAGAGCAGGGAGAAGGACCTCAGGACTGCAAGCCTATAGCAACTAGCAGCTGCTTCTCACTTAGACTAACAAGTCAGGCTCGGCTCCCTACGCCACATGCTCCTTCTTCCACAGCAGACAGTGAAAGGGGGCTCTTTGTAGTTGGCAATTCTCCCCTAAGTTTTATGGCATAGAAACTCAACAGGAAATGGCAGTCCTGTTTGTTTGGGCTAGTGGTCTGAGTCTTGACTGAACCTCTTCATGAACCGGCAAGAGGTCTAGATCCCTGACTTGTGTGACCTTGAAGGGCAGTATTACCAACTGTCAACACACCCTAGGGCTGGATGCCTCTTAGAAATCCTATAGAGAGACAAGACCCAAAATCTCACTCTTCCCTTTCAGACAGCAAGGCCATGGAGGCCTTGTGTCTTCCCTGTCATCATCATCCAATTGTTGTCTCCAACACTCAGCTGCGTGGTGCCTGTAGTGGTCTGCAGAAGTTTACCTTCCCATTTCCCCCTCACCTTCCTACTGTTATAATCACATGTCCAGTTAATTTTGTCCTCACTGAGTTATTTTTTTCTGTAGGACTTGAGACCTCCAAAGGCATGCACATGCGCTCTCTCGCGCGCTCTCTCTCGCGCTCTCTCTCGCGCTCGCGCTCTCTCTCTCTCTCTCTCTCTCTCTCTCTCTCTCTCTCTCTCTCTCTCTTCCTTTCCATTCTTTTGGAACTCCCTCCCTCTGTTCTCCAGTAAAGAGCAATGCTGGCAGCTGATCTCCTTGAAAGCTAACATGACAGGGCAGAGACCAAAATATGTGCCGTGGTCAGATGTGTTGTGCAAAGACCTTTGAGAGGGTGCCTGTGTAGGCCTTAGCTTAGCATGCAGCCAAGCTATTTCTTAGATCCATGCAGCTCACTGTTTGGTGAACTCTTACCATATTTTGTGTAGGAAAATATAAGAAATCTGAATGACAAAATATCTTTCAGGTCCGAGTAGTTTTTAATCTTTATTTATTTTCTGTTCTTACCTCTATCTGAACCTTTCCAGTGTGTGTTCCTCAAAATCCAAACTATTCAAAACTATTGTTTTGGGTGTTTTGGGGCTACCACTGAGCTAGGGCAAATGTCGTAGCCTTTAAACTATGGTTGAAGCAGTTCTTTTCCTGTTGCCCTTTGCCGTGAGAGACTGCATAGTGGTGTGACTGCCTACAAAGGAGTAAACCAAATCCAGCTGAGTACATGCTCATTTCCTCTGTCATCCAGTTTCCTCTTCTGACCTCACAGGATTACTGTGAGGATCAAATAAAATAGCACTTAAAGTGCTTAGCGGCTGCATTCACTACTTTACCTACATCTCAGCGTTCCCAGTAAAATGGAATATTGCAACCACCAAAAAACTATGACCAGTAAAAAGTGCAGGCAGGTGAGGTAGAGTGCTGACTGGCTGCACTTAACCCCTACCCTCAACCTCCACAGTGGACTAGCTTCACACTCAGTATCCAAGGCTTTCAGAGCTTCATGATCATTGTCCTGGAAGGTAAACCTGCTTCCTCTCTGCTGCCAGAGGTGTTGCTGGTACATACGGAGATGTGAACTGGTTGCCAGAGATTGTCTTGTCTCTTTGCATCTCTGTTCTTCTTAAAGGGTCCCTCCTGATAGCAGATCTGATGAGAAGTTAGCCTAAAAGCCTACCCACTCTCCTGTGAGCTCTTTGATGTATACTCTCTATGTGGCCCAGATTGGGTTATAGGATGTTAGAGACAGCCATGGGAAAGAAACAGCTCACCTAAGCACATATTGTATGAGCCAGAAGCTCCCTTCTGTCTGCAGCAAGCAGGTGATTAAAACATCAGGATAAGTCATACCAAGCCTCACAGAAAGCTAACTGACACTAATAGAAATTTTCCATTCTAGAACTGTATACACTCATCTGCCATTTCTTCTATTTTATGTGCATTTCTTCTGTTCTGACCAGAGAAGAACTGTATGCTAACATTGCCTTCAAACCCTCCACATCTTCTCTAGTGGCTTATCATGTGAGAAGAGCCCAAAACATCTTTTCCCACCAAAGGCATCTCCACCCGCGCGTATACTTATTTTTATGTTATGTGCATTGGTGTTCTGACTGTGATATACATACATAGCAGAGTATCCTCCAGCCTTTAAAAAAGATGTTTTCGTTTACTCTTTCTACAGAGGTAGAACTGTGTGGAAGATCATTGCACATGAAACCGGTCAGGCACAGAAAGACAGGTTACATACGTATGTGTGGACTCTAAAGCAATAGAGATGAACTGGGATATGGCCCAATGGTAGACTGCTTGTCGAGCAGACACAGGGCCAGAGACTCAACGCTTGGTACCATTGAAACAATGACAAAAACCAGAACCCATAGAAGCAAAGAATACATTAATGGTTATAGTTATTAGAGGCTGGGACTGGGAGATATGGGAAGTTGGTGGCCAAAGAGTGTACAAAGCCTCGTGCAAAAGGAATCTGAAGTGTGGGGGTTTGGGTTCGGTGGTTGAGTTCTTATTATTTTTGTTTTTGAAATCCACATATGGTAAGTGGAGGAGAAGAAGAGGTGGTGGTGTAATACAGTAGTGGTGCTATAGAAGAAATGTTATGAATTGCCAATTTGAATTTTATTTTAAATTATTTATTTTTATTATTTTATGTACATAGGTGTTTTGACTGTATGTATGTCTGTGTGGGGATGTCAGATCCCTGGAACAGGAGTTACAGAAGGTTGTGGGTGCCTTATGGGTGTTAGGAATTAAACTCAGGTCCTCTGGAAGAGCAGCCAGTGCTCTTAACCACTGAGTCATCTCTCCTGCCCCAATCATTTTTTACTTACTTATTTTTATTTTATATGCATTGGTGTTTTAACTGCATGTATGTCTGTGTGTATCAGATCCCTTGAAAATGCAATTAAAGACATTTGTGAGCTTCCCTGTGGTTGCTGGAAATTGAACCTGGATCCTTTGGAAGAGCAAACAGTGATGTTAACTGCTGAGCCATCTCTACAGCCCCTATTTTTTTTTTTTAATTTAGGTGTATATGTTGTAACTGAGTGAGTTTCTGTGCACCATGTGAGTACAGGTACCCACAGACACCAAAAGAGAGCATCAGATTCCCAGGAACTGGTCCTTGTATACTGCTTTAAGTCACCCAGTGTGAGTGTTAGGAGCCAAACCCAGGACCTCTGCAAGAGCAATAAGAGCTCTTAATTGCTAAGAGTATGAAGTAGTCTTCTCCAGACTGTCCCCTGGCATGTCAGCTGCATAAGTGGAGTGCACCAGGAATTAATGCTTCAAGAAATCTGCAATAGGAGCTGAGAGTTGGCTGAAATTAAAGTGCTTGCTGCTTAGTGTGAAAACTGGAGTTTGGCCTACCAGGTGGACATGGTCACCCACAAGTAATTCAGTGCTCAGGAAACAAAGACAGGGAGTCCTGGGAGCAAGCTGGCTAGCCAGACTAGCTGAGGATTTTCAAGATCTTAAAAGTGCCATGAAAAATACCAAGAATAGGGAGCTGCTCTTCCGGAGGACTCAGGTTCAATTCCCAGCACCCACATGATAGTTCTGGATTCCAGTTCCAGGGGATACCACACCCTCACACGGACTAACAACAAAACAAAATAAAAGATAAATACATCACTTTTGAAAAGAAAAGAAAAATAGCAAGTGTGAACTGAATACAATGGTACATGCCTGTTATCAAAGCTACTCAGGAGGCTAGCACAGGAGACTAGAGGGAGCGGGGAGAGAGGGGAAAGAAAGGGAGGGAGAGAGGGGGAGGGAAGGAGGGAGAAGAACAAAAGCCCAGCCATAAATACCTCTGAGACAAAAACTTGATGACCAAGTTCAATTTCCAGATCCTACTTGAAAGAAGGAAACTGACTTCTGAAACTTATCCTCTGACCTCCACATGTACATTGTGGCACTTGTATCATACAAATAATAATAAATTAAATTGAAAAATAGTAAGGGGCTGGAGAGATGGCTCAGCGGTTAAGAGCACCCGACTGCTCTTCCAGAGGTCCTGAGTTCAATTCCCAGCAACCACATGGTGGCTCACAACCATCTGTAAAGAGATCCGATGCCCTCTTCTGGTGTGTCTGAAGACAGCTACAGTGTACTTATATATAATAATAAATGAATAAATAAATCTTTAAAAAAAAAAAAGAAAAATAGTAAGGTGTGAGCTAGGCATGTAGCTCTGTGCCAAACAAGGTATTTGCCTCCCACAACCTAGGTTCTGTTCCTATAAAAAGAAGGAAGTAATCTAAGGTCACATACAGCTTAGCTAAAATAGAGCTCGATTTTGAAGGATAGACTAAAATTGTGATTATTTTCACATAATCTTCTAATCTCTATTTCCTTGTTTAATTAATTTTGCTGTTGGTTTTGTTTTGCGACATGGCCTTAATATGTGGTCCTCATAATGCTCATAACCATTTGTACCTCCAATTCCAAGAGATCCAGTACTTCCTTCTAGCATCAGCAGGTGCTTAATATGTGGTCCTCCTGCCTCAGCCTTCCGAGATCTGGAACTACAGAAATAAGCCACCATGCTTCACTAACCTTCTAGCCTTTAAAACAGTAATTTTGAACTAGTCTACTTAAGTCTGTACATTCTGTGTTCAGTGAAAGACCTCGTTTCCAAAACTAAGGCAAAGAAAGGGTGGAGAGATGGAATAGTGGGTGAGAGCACTTGCTGCACAGATATAAGGCCTGGACTTGAATCCCCAAGACACACATAAAAAGCCAGAGCTGTAGGGAACAGAAGGATGGCTGGGGCAGCCTACTCCAGGCTTAATGAAAGACTCCAGCTCAAAGGAATAAGGGTGTCTTAGTCAGGGTTTCTATTCCTGCACAAACATCATGACCAAGAAGCAAGTTGGGGAGGAAAGGGTTTATCCAGCTTATACTTCCACACTGCTGTTCATCACCAAAGGAAGTCAGGACTGGAACTCAAGCAGGTCAGGAAGCAGGAGCTGATGCAGAGGCCATGGAGGGGTGTTACTTACTGACTTGCTTCCCCTGGCTTGCTCAGCTTGCTCTCTTATAGAACCCAAGACCACCAGCAGAGGTATGACACCACCCACAGTGGGCGGGGCCCTCCCCCCTTGATCACTAGTTGAGAAAATGCCTTACAGCTGGGTTTCATGGAAATATTTCTTCAAGGAATGCTCCTTTTCTGTGATAACTCCAGCTTGTGTCAAGTTGACACACAAAACCAGCCAGTACAAAGAGTAAAAGAACAAAGATGCCCAAAGCCATCCTCTGTCTTTTATACACACACACATGCGCGTGCACACACACACACACACACACACACACACACACACACCCCAAAGTAACTTGAAGAGCCATTGAGAAAGATGACCAAAGTATCCTTTGACCTCCATACACATGAGTACAACCATGTGCCCACATGCACAGACACACAAATATAATCTCAACATTTGGGAGTTCATCTTTGGTCTGTATAATGGGAAGATGCTTGAGTTGGTAAATGCCTACCTCACAAACATGAAGGCCTGAGTTTAGATCCTCAGCATCCAGGTAAAAGCCAAATGTCTTAATATCTGTAACCCTATAACCCTAGTGCAGAGGGTGGGACACAAACAGACAGAACCTCAAACTCATTGAATAGCTAGTCTAGCCAACCACTGAGCTCTGGGTTCAATGGGAGACCTTCTTTTTAGGGAAAAAGAGAAAGTGCAATAGAAGACATGAAATATCAATTCTAACCTCCATATGCAGAAACACACTATACATACACAAAATGAAAATAATGTTTTAAAGTAATTCTTAAGAGTTAGAGATGACTCAGTGATCAAGAGTGAGTATTGTTCCTCCAGAGGACCCAAGTTTGGTTCCCAACACCCATGTTAGGTGACTCACAACTGCCTGTAACTCCAACTCCAGGATATCTGCCTTAGACGATACCTTCACTCACTTATACATATATGATTAAAAATAAAATAATCCGGGAGTGCAGTGATAACTCAGTGTTAAGAGGACTCGCTGCTCTTCCTGAAGACCCTGACTGGCTCAGTTCCCAGCACCCACATGGCAGCTTACAACTATCTATAACTCAACTTCCAGGGGATCCAATACTCTCACCCAGAGGTGCGTGCAGGCACCAGCGTACAGAAAATAAAATTAAAACCCCAATTTAAAAAATAAATAACTAAAATAAATCAGGTGTGTTGTTGCATATGCCTTTAATCCCAGCACTTGGGATTTGGTTCCATACACATATGACTGCTCATAACCATTTGTACCTCCAATTCCAAGAGATCCAGTGCTTTTTTCTAGCATCAGCAGGTGCCAAGGCACATGTGTGGTGTGCATATACCTGCCATCCAAACACTCATACACATAAAATAAAAAGATACAGTTTATAAGAAGTGCATATCCCAAGATCTTCAGAAATACTAATTAGTTTAGTGCTGTGTAGACCAGTTTGGCCCCAAACTCACAGAGATCTGTCTGCCTTAGTCTCCTAAGCTCATGTGCCACCACATCTGGCTACCTTGTTTATGCCCTATCCCAAATTATTGGCAGGCATTTTTTAGCATAGTGTATCTTCTATGGAGACATAATAGATCATACTAGAATCAGGACTGAACATAATACTGACCCAATTTAAAATGGCTTACTACCTCAGTACTAATCTTCTCAGGGAACTTCTCTGTCCATATTTTTTAGTGTGTTATGGAGTATCTCCAGATAGTGATGGGGCTCAGTTGGTTGGTTGACTTGCTTTTCAACACATGATGTGGAACACTAGGAGTATAGCAAAGTATGTGGTGTGTAGTACTTAGCAACATGTCCTAAGTGCTCCAGAGACCATTCAGTCTCACCTTTCATCTCAGTGCATTGTGTGTCGTGTCTTGCCCTGGAGCAGCAGCCTCCAGCTAAGACAAGGTAAGACGTGCCCAGAGAGCTCTGCTTCCTGAGGGCTCCTTCACATTAGAACCTCTAGACTGCCTAGCAGAGAACGCCTGTCACTCAGGGAGACTGCACCTCCTCCACAAGCAGCATCCTAGCAGAAGAACACCTCTGAGTGGGCCAGGGGTCTGTATTTCACAACTTCAGGATGCATGTGTACAATGCGGCTGGCACCCTCTCTTTTATGATTTCTGAAATTATCCTGAGGCTGCCACCTGCCTGTCATGATTAGTCATCTATGTTGCCAAAAGCTCCCACAGGTTGTGTTAGATACTACAGGTAGATTTTACTTTACATACACATATGCATACACGTGTCCTCAAGAATCTTAGGAGAAGGGCTGGAGAGACGGCTCAGCGGTTAAGAGCACCCGACTGCTCTTCCAGAGGTCATGAGTTCAATTCCCAGCAACCACATGGTGGCTCACAACCATCTGTAATGAGATCTGATGCCCTCTTCTGGTGTATCTGAAGACAGCTACAGTGTACTTATATATAATAAATGAATAAATCTTTAAAAAAAAAAAGAATCTTAGGAGAAAATAATTAGGGCATCATAATGAGAGAGAAATACTGAAAAGTATCTGCAAACTGGCCAAGTTTATGGATGGTGTTAACTTGAGAGAGACTAGGTGCCATCTCAGATAATACATTTCCATCTTAAAAAAAATACTCAGCTAGCTACAGTAGAAGTAGCGTATGATGAAAGTAAGCCAGATGTGCTGCACTGCATGCCTGTTGTCCCAGCTATGCAAGCTGAGACAGGAGAATTGGAAGTTCAGGGCCTTCAACAAGATAGCAGTTTCAAGGCCACCTTGGTTAATTTAACAAGTAACTGTCCTAAAATCAGAAAGTAATTTTTAAAGGGGCTAGATGTAGTGATGCATATTTTTCAGCACTCAAAAGTTAGATGGACCACTATGAGTTCTGAGTATGACTTGCTTTTAAAAAATTTTAAATTTTTTATTTATTCATTTATTATATATAAGTACACTGTAGCTGTCTTCAGATACACCAGAAGAGGGCATCAGATCTCTTTACAGATGGTTGTGAGCCACCATGTGGTTGCTGGGAATTGAACTCATGACCTCTGGAAGAGCAGTCGGGTGCTCTTAACCGCTGAGCCATCTCTCCAGCCCGCTTTTAAAAAATTTAAAGACAATTTTTTTAAAGATTTATTTATTCATTTATTATATGTACACTGTAGCTGTCTCAGATACACCAGAAGAGGGCATCAGATCTCTTTACAGATGGTTGTGAGCCACCATGTGGTTGCTGGGAATTGAACTCAGGACCTCTGGAAGAGCAGTCGGGTGCTCTTAACCGCTGAGCCATCTCTCCAGCCCCTAAAGACAATTTTTTAAAGAATGAAAAGTAATTCCATTTAGTCTGTTAAGAGAACTAAAGCTCATGTGGTAGTACACATATGTAATCAGCTGGGGCAGGAGGATAGAGAATTTGAGCCCTATGTTTCATAGCAAGACCTTGTCTAAAAAGTAATTGTCATCACCAGGTGGTGGCATACACCTTTAATCCCAGCACTTAGAAGGCAGAGGCAGCTGGATCTGTTGACTTTGAGGCTAGCCTGGTCTGTAGAGTGATTTCCAGGACAGTTGGGGCTACACAGAGAGACACTGTCTCAAAAAAGAAAACAAAGCAAAAAATACTTGTCACCAAGTAAAGGCAGCTGCCACCAAGGCTGACAACCTGAGTTTGATCTCTAAGACCCACATGATTGAAGGAGAGAAGTGACTTATGCACATTCACCTCTGACTTCTACTCATGTGCACCATGACACACACGTCACATACACACACATGCACACACACTCACACACACAAAACCGAATTCAGATATCCAGCTCAGGGTGAGGAAGGAGTGAATTGTACTGTGCTGTCTGTCCAGGGCATATGTGGTGCTGACACACTTTACTTTTTCTTTTTAAAGATATATTTTGTGTATATGAGTTTCATGGGGCATGTTTTTGTGCACCACTTTTGTGTGCCTGGTACCTGGAGAAATTGATCAGAATTGGATCCCCTAGAAATGGAGTTATAGATGGTTGTGAGCCACCATGTGAGTGCTAGGAACTGAACCCAGGTGCTCTTTAAGAACAGCAAGTGCTCTTAAGCATGGAACCGTCTCTTTGGCATACATTTGACTCTTTTGTTTTTAAGCATTCACATAATTCTTTACCATTATCGGCTCTATAAACTATCACTGGACATTTTAAGAAGTGAGTAGTTCCCCAGCTCCGAAAAAAAGAAAAAAAAAAAAAGAAAGAAAAAAGAGAAGTGAGGGGCTGGGGATTTAGCTCAGTGGTAGAGCGCTTACCTAGGAAGCGCAAGGCCCTGGGTTCGGTCCCCAGCTCCGAAAAAAAGAATCAAAAAAAAAAAAAAAAAAAAAAAAAAAAAAAAGAGAAGTGAGTAGTTACTTGACACCCTAAAAAAAATCAGTGAACATTTAAATACTCTGTAACACACCAATCTTCTATTGGGCCAGTCTATTTTACAATTATTTGATAGGCATAATTACCTAACATTATTAATGATATAAAAATTCTGATTTAAGTCTCATGAATAAAAATGTATATTTATATTCTTTTGGCTTATATTCTGCCTTCCAAAGTGCTTTACATAACACAGCAAAGTATGTATTTCTTTCTTGATCTGCCTACTATGAATATAACCACACATATACACTGAATCAGAGACTCGGTGGTCTCTGTGGAATTTCAGGGAGCCTTAGCAGTGGGTCTCAACCTGTGTGTCACAACCACTATAGGAGTCACACATCCGATATCAACATTACATACAATTTGTAACAGTTATGAAGTAGCAGTGAAATAATTTTATGGCTGAGGGTTACCACAAAATGAGGAATTTTATTAAAGGGTCACACTGTTGGGAAGGTTGACAACCACTGGCTTAGGACTTTGTAGACTGAGAGTGAGGATGAAATTCTCATGGCCTCAACTTCGTGTATCTGAGGATGACCCTGAACTTCTGATCCTCCTTCCTCCGCCTCCCCATGTGCTGGGATTTATAGACGTGTACTGCACTTATATTTGTAGATAAAAGAGGCAACCAATAGAGGTCACTTTTCATCAGATAATGTCTACCATACAAAGAACAATTGATTTTGTCAAAGCGTTAGCTTTAAGTTACTATTAGTGAAAGAATTCGGGACATTGGTCTTAGTGAGGTAAGCAGGATGTTGAGACAGCTAACTGAGAAGCAGATAAAAGTGGACTTGTGTAGCCTAGAGAAGGTATAAAATCACATCTCATAGTTTGAGGCTAATCTGGTTGTCATTTATATAGAACCCAGAGGTATATTAGGAGGCAGATTCGGTTTACAAGAATAGACATTTCCAAAAATGGAATGATATCTTTCTTTAAAAAAAAAAAAAAGCCCCTTTTCCTTTAGTAAAATACCTAGTTTTAAACTACTGTTCCTCCTGTATCTGAATCCCACGTGTTGGCATTTCAAGTGTGTATTGCCACTTATGGAACTGAGTCTTATAAATTCTAGATGGTAACAGCCCTGTCATATTACAAGGTCAGGATTGGAAATTTAACAGAATTTTGGTGGTGGTGGTGTTTTGTGTTGTTTTGTTTTTCTGAGACAGGGTTTCTCTGTGTAGTTCTGACTGCTCTGGAACTTGATCTGTAGACCAAGAACTGGACTTGAACTCACAAAGATCTGTCCGCTTCTTCTTTCCAAGTGCTGGGATTAATAGTATGTGCCACCACTTCCGGCATAGAATTGTTAAAAACCTGTTTCTTTAGGTAATGAAGATTACTTAGAGCCAGGCATGTGCATACGCCTTTAATCCTAGCACCTGGAAGGCAGAGGCAATCAGATCTTTATGATTTCCAGGCCAGCCTGGTCAACACAGTGAATTCCAGGCCAGCCAGGTCTATAGAGAGAGACTCTGACTCAACAAAACAATATATGTGCCTATTTTAAAAATATCACTCAGTCAAGACCATGGCAAAATAACTGGCTACCAGGTGGCGGTGGTGGCAGCAGTGATCCATGAGCCAACAGAGGGCCCTCCCCTAGCTCTGGCTGAGCAGTTGGCTGGACTCCTATCCAATGTATTTGACGTTTGATTTTGGTTTTCCTCACCCCTTCAAACTGGCGGGGAGACCCTGCCCTTCACCTAGCTCCCTTGGCCAGGCATGAGGGAGCCATGGCCTTGGTGAAGCTACCTGCCTCTTCTCTCACAGCCCTGATGGGGGAAAGGGAGTGGGTACTGCCTGTGGTTTAGGTTCCCCTCTCCCTTTTTCTTTTTATTTCAAGTTGGAATCAGAAAGCTGTGGATTCTGGCAAATGGTCTTGTGCCCTTTATCCCACTCAAACCCATCTGGTCCCCTGTTCTCCATAGTCCTTCACCCCCAAGCACCACTGTACAGACTAGGGACCAGCCCCCTTCCCTGCCTGTGACGAGAAGGGGGGGAGGGGACACGATCCCTCCTCAGGCATCTAGGAAGGCCTTGCCTCCACAGGCTTTACCCTTTCCTGTGGGCTTTCTCCCTGACACATTTGTTAAAAATCAAATCTAGGGGGCTGGAGAGATGGCTTAGTGGTTAAGAGCACTGACTGCTCTTCCAAAGGTCCTGAGTTCAAATCCTAGCAACCACATGGTGACTCACAACCATCTGTAATAAGATCTGATGCCCTCTTCTGGTGTGTCTGAGGATAGTTACAGTGTATTCATATATAATAAATAAATAAATCTTAAAAAATCAAACCTAATAAAAATTACAAGTTTAATATGAAGCCCCCCTACCCCCTAAAAAAAATACCAGCCAGTCTGGAGAGATGTCTCAGTGGTTAAGAGCACTGACTGTTCTTCCAGAGGTCCTGAGTTCAATTCCTAGCAACCACATGGTGGCTCACAACCATCTGTAATGGGATCCGATGCCCTCTTCTGATGTTTCTGAAGATAGCAACAGTGCACTCATACATTTAAAAAAAAAAAAAAAAAAAGAACAGCCATGCAGTGGTAGCATAAACCTTTAATCCTAGCATTGGGGAGGTAGAGGCAGGTGGATCTTTGTGAGTTCAAGGACAGCCTGGGCTGTGTAGAAAAACCATGCCTCCAAATTAAAAAAAAAAAAAAATTAAAAGTACTTTAAGTAGAACCAGAAGAGAGAAACAGGCATTGGCCTGCAGGCAGTGAAGGGACAGCACATACCTACTAGATTTCTGTAGGACTCCTTGTACAATGAAAGTCCTGTGAAATCAAGGATTGTTGTTTACCTTGTTCTGTCTGAGGTGCTCAGGACGTCTAGCATAGCTTCTGTCATGAGATCTAAGTCTTTCAGAAAGATTTATAGGTAGTAGCAGGGCAGGGTAGAAGACCTATTGGCTTCTTGTGAAGAAAGACTTTAAAATCAAGAGGTACTTCAGAGACTGAGCTGGGGGGATCATGAACATGAGACCAAGTTGTATTACTTAATAAAACTATCTCAAAGGGAGGAGAGGAAGGAAGGAGTGGGGAAGGAATGAAGGAAGTTACTTTTATCAAGCTTAAAGGAAAATGAAGGGATGAAGTGATTACATAAAGGCAAAGTCATTATAGCCTGGAGAATCATCTGTAAAATTTGCCAAGTCACAGGAGCAAATGACCGTTGAGGAAGGGGTCATTGCCTGGAGCCTGGAGTCAAGGGTTAGGAAGTAATAGAAGTACAGTAGTGGTGATCTATGTGGAAGTCATGATTGCACAGAACAGGGAAGCACTGACAGGTTAGAATTCGTTCTATAGCAAGGCTGGGCCTAACAGATGTCTCTGTCCTGGCTTTTTCACAACCCATCAGCCTGAAAAGCATAAAGCATTAGGTCTCTGTAAGGCATATATCCTCCTTTGAGGAAAGAGGATTAGAATTCTACCTACCAGAATGCTATAGGTAATTGAGTCTCTCATACCTAGTGTAACTGTGTGACTCTTGGTCCCACTGGACCTTGCAACGATGCTTGTACACACAGTAGGTGCTTAATAAATACTTGATGACTAAATGTTGCTTGTGTTGTCAAATGCTGCAAAGGACTTAAAAAGGACACTGTCTTCCCACACAGAATAAATAAAACTAGTGACAGTTGTGGTTAAGGAGCCTGAATACTAACCTAAAGGGTGGGCTCCTGTGCACGGCGAACTGGAAGGAAAATAAGAGTGTGGCTCAGAGCAGCTATATCACTGGTTCTCAACCTCCCTAATGCTGTGACCCCTTAATATAGTTCCTCATGTTATAGTGAACTCCAACCATAAAATTATTTTTGTTGCTACTGCATAGCTGTAATTTTGCTACTGTTCTGAATCGTGATGTAAATATCTAATATGCAGATGGTCTGAGGCAAGCCCTATGAAAGGGTAGTTTGATACACCACACACTCCAAAGGGACCACAATCCACAGGTTGAGAAGCACTCGACTAGATCCTGTGATGCTGTGATTCTAGCCCAGAACTCACTGTCAGTGTGGAAACCCATTAAGACAGATGAGGACTTTCATCCCCAGGGGCTGAGCTTGCAGCCTCCCCTGCTGGTTCAATAAGTGAGGGCCCAGTGCCTGTGTTCCAGGTTTCAGACCAGCTGAAACCAGCCAGACCTGAAAGGCTTGTGTTGGCAGTGCCAGTTTCCGCCCCAACCCCTGCCAATGTGGGTGGCTGCTCTGGAGTACTCTGCAGGGGAAACAGGATTGGACTATAGCCCAAGCTACTGCTGCCCATAGCCTGCCGCCTACAGTGCCCCGGCTGATCAGAGTACACCTTGCCTAGAACAGCGGAGCCCAGAGCTCTGAGGAGAGAATAGTTTCTTTCCCTGGGGAAACAGTTCATGAAGAGCAAGCCATATTCTGCCCTGGGAGGATCAGGCTCCTAGCTGGAAAAGATCAGGAAATTCAGGTGGGTTGAAAATTCCATAAAGGATGTTTTCTCATCATTATTTTTCTACCAGGATACCTGGGGCAAGGATCTTACTGAGCCTTATTTAAGGCTAATCTACCACTGTGAAGGGGCCAGGATTTTGGCTTGAGGCAGGATTTTATTTCTGGTAGTTCATATTACTAGTGGCATGCTTGCAAAGGTCCTTAGGTCCTCCCCAGAGTCTTGTAGAATGCATGTATTCTTGTGGTTAGCTCCAGATCTTTGGTGAATACGAAGAGAGAAAGGACTGCTAAAGAGAGGCCAGGCCTTCTCGGAACACCACCTGATCTGCTCAGTAACATGAGTCTAGCACCTAAATTGTGAGTGAGTATTTACAGCAGTGTCAGTACAATAGCCAGGTGAGCATTCTGGTCTGTGCTCCAGCCTTGTCTCTGCCTTACCTGAGTCTAGCTTCTAAAGCTCTCAGTGGTCGTAAGCCCCTCTTAGAAGAGTGAAGCAGAGAGGAAGAGAAACGGTACCAAGCACTCATTTATTAAGCAAGTCCTAGCCAGGCACCTTGAAATGCTTGCTCTGCATTATACCTTCTACACCTCAGACAACTTGAGTAAACAGAAGCTTTGAGAAATGAACTTGTTCTTGGAGGCAGTTAAGAAGTAGCAGGACCTCTGTTCCAGTGGTCAGGTTCCCGTTCCTTTTAGAATCATCAGTAGCCTTATTGCTATGGTGTACTCCTTCCCAACTATTTTCCACTTTTCACCTATCAGCCTTTAGGCGACCTGCTGCTGTGCATGTGTGTGTGCATGTGGTAAACGTGGGAGTGGAGAATGGGCATCTGTGCCTGCCGATTGCTGATAGTTCTGTTGCCGTCTCTGAAGAAACAGAGATGGGAGCCAGGTCATGGAGTCCTGTGGGTTGACCAGTGCTGTTAGCACTTTGTCTTGTGCCCTATTAACCCCTCCTTTAGCCTACACAGGTCAACTGAAGGATCTAGGGAGAACCAGATCTAGGTATTAGAATCAGAGGTAACCAAAAAGTGGCCTATGCTTGGCGTGTTGCATAGAAACGAAGCTGTTGTTGGGCAGGGATCAGGAAAGGGAGGATGTTTCAGTTGATCCCTTGGACACTGTATGCTCCGAGTCATCAGAGATGCTATCTGATACAGGACTCATGCTTTTTCTCCATCTCATCTTGGTCATTCAGCTCAAGTGCAGCTTCTTCTCTCAATTCAGTGACCCCTGACCCTCTCTCCATTTTATACCTGTTTGTTCTGACTCAGGCTATGAGTGTGTGTCTCCTGGTCCTAAACTCTGTCTTCAGAGTGATTGTGTATCCTGTGGCCAGTTTCCCTCCTGCCTTAAGAGTCTGCTCCCTGCCAGGAAGCCCCTCCCCCCTAGGAATGTGAATAAACCATTTCCTCTGTCCTCCCTGCTCCAGAGGATTCCCTGTGTGGGATTCTTTATTTCTTGAGTCTGAATTTTCATTGGCAGACCCCCTTCCCAAGTTGACCCACCCTTGGCTGCTACAGAAGTGCTTTCCACTCTTTGTCTGTGTGAGGGTGAGTGAGTTCCACATCACTACAGTCCCTGCTTTGTGAAAACACATTAATGTGAGCTCATTTTCTTGTAGCCATTCCTGTAGGCTTGGCTCATTAAAGATGATAATTAACCCATTGCTAATTGACCTCAGAAGCCAGCCAAGCAGCCTGTATTTTACCAGCTTTGGTGGTAGATTTGGAGTCTATTTTAAGGTTTCTTAATAATCTCAGCAAGACTTCATTTTTCCTGTCTGCATCTTATTTGCTCTAAGGACATTTTGTAAAATTAACAAGCTATAAAGCTTGATTGAAGGTTTCAACAAATGTGAGAATAATTGGCTCCATTTAGAGAAACAAGAAAAACAACCTGTAAACTTGAGTTTGCAGGGGGAAAACCCATGTGATTTTTTTTTTTTTTTCCTCTTTTTAACCAGAGGAGCAGTAGCAAGCTGGACTTTTAAGACCAGGGAGGAAAGGAAAAAAAAAATCTGGCTGGTAGTGCAAATTCTGATTCCCCTAAACCAAAAGTTTAGTGAAAGAAATGTTGCAAAGTAAATAGCTATCCTGCGCACTGAACCTCTTCTTCAGGAGTTTGCTGTAGAGGCCTGTCAGCATTCCAACCTTCCTCCTGTTTCCTGGCTGGTCCGGGTTTTCTCCCTTCCCCAGGGCTGCTGTGAGGTATTGCATCTTGGAACTCAGCTTACAACAGTATATGGTGCCTGGTGCTTGGTTCCCTTTCTCTCCTGCTGTCCCCACCTTCCATAGAGTAGCATCATTTTATCTGTTTCTGTGTTGGCCTCTGCTCAGTTTTCACCATTCTTGATTTGTCTACCTCTCCGCCTAAGATAACCCAGACAGTGGAGCAACCCTCTGTCTAAATGTCTAACTAAAGGTTTCTTCTGCTTTTCTCAGAATCTGCCTCTTAGCCCCTACCCCTACCTCATTACCTACTCACATTATCTCTCTCTAAGGAACCGAGCTGGGACAGGACAGGCACATATCACCTCTCCACATCAAGCTTTCAGTTTTCCTTTCTGCTGGGTTCTGTGTGCAGACCCGATGAGCTGATAGATAGCCCGAGCCCTGAAGCTTAGGGTTTTGGTTCCTGCTGCTGCTGGGGAGCCACAGGATGGTCTTCAAGGAGACAGACTGGGCTGTCTCAAGGTGCTCTTCTTTCAGCTCTTCCCTGAGCAAACCCCACTTTTCTGTTGAAAGTGGGAATGATTCATGTGAGACATTTTGTTGATTAACTCTGGAGTTCTTGGTGGTTGGCTACACAGTGTCCTCCAGGGCAAGGAGTGCCACTGCAAAGGCACACAAGAGGTTCCCAGGGCATTCCAAGTCTAGAAGCCCTTCACCCATTCTCAGCCCCAGTCCAGCCCAAAGGGACTGTGTCATGCTCAACTTTCCCTCAGAAACAAGGAGAGTTTGCCCAAAAGCAGTGGGCATACTATTTATGTCCTCTGCCTTAGAAATTGATACAGAATGGAAAAATATGGTCACGAAAGGGGTTACTATGGGGGATTACATCATAGATTTCATAGGTACTCTCCTTTCCAGAGAACCTATAACCCCCTTACCCTTTAACCCCAGAGACTTCATTGCTAAGCAGAAATCATCTTCGAGTTTTCTTTTTAAAGGAGGTGGTCTTTCTCCATCTTTTTTTAAGATTTTATTTTTTTTTTTTTTATATACATAAGCTACACTGTAGCTGTCCTCAGACATACCAGAAGAGGGCATCAGATCCCCATTATAGATGGTTGTGAGCCACCATGTGGTTGCTGAGAATTGAACTCAGGACCTCTGGAAGAGCGGTCAGTGCTCTTAACCACTGAGCCATCTCTCCAGCCTGTTTTTCTCCATCTTGATATATCCATTACCATATTAAACTGTTGTTTTGTCCCTCTCTGACTCAACTACTAGGGCTCCTTTGTATGAGAGAATATTCCCAAGAGCCTCCTGTAGAACTCGAGTCAAGAGAGCTGTGTTTTTCTCTCCATCAGACTTACTCCTCCCACCCAGGGCAGAATACTCAAACCAGCCCAACAGGCTGGAAACAAGCTTGCGTGTGATTGTGGAAGGCATTCCCTACACATTATGCCTGTCATAGTCCCAGTTTGCTAAATACCTTGGATTCATTTCTTATTGCCACACTGTAGTTAGAAATCTAAGAATAAATTCTGTATCCAACCTTAATTGTTCCCCTTGCTGGTTGGGTTACAGTGAAGAGAAGACACTCTTCTAAAACCTGGGGGAAATGTCTCTGTGTAAACAGGACCTCTTAAGATACCCCGGTGAAGCAGAACTCTTTTGCCAATCGCAGTAAGTGTCATTACCCTTAAAGGCAATGATGAATGACCATAGCAGACAGAACTCTCAGGAAAACTGGGTTCATTCTGAAAGGTGTGGAAATGAAAACTGGAGCAGGGTGGGAGTTCCTTCTCTTCATGATAGTTCCCACTGAACCTCTAAGGATGTGCTGCAGGCAGGCTCAGGATGTCTGCACCCCAGGCTCCTGCTGTGCCCTGGAAATCCCCACCTCCAGGAGTCCCACGTCCACACATGTGGCCTTTCTCCCTCTTGGCCAGGAATCACTCTGCTTCCTGAGCCATGTACTCACCCAGGGCCTGCCTTAATGACAACAGTGTTTCTTCCCATTTGCCCAAGCATATAACCATGAGACACTGTCTTCTCCTGGGCAGGTTTCTGCTACAGATTGAACTGGGGCTCCCATAGCCCTTTCACTATGCAGGTGAGCCCAGGACCATTGCAAACTCCTTCTCTCTCCTCTCCTCACTCCTTTTCCTCCTCCCCCCCACCCATTCAGTGGCAGCAGTCTCATGCCAAAAAGGAAAGTCCTGGATCCATTACATAATTCTCTATAGTGTGAGCAGTAGCTGGGGCATAAGGTCAGAGGTCATAGTGGGGTCAGGTGGCTGACACACACTGTAACGACAAGGTGGTTAAAATTAGACCACAGAGAGGAAACTGGCAGTCTTGTGGAAATGCAGAAGTTTCCTCTGCAAGTGAGAGACTGGGGATGCAGGGAGGCCAGTGCGTGCTGCCTGCCAGGCTATTAGTCATTTCAGCTCTGCTCTTTAATGCCTGTTACCCCTGCTTCTGTATTTCTAGCCTTCCTCATCACATGTTTGAGTACACAGGATGGAACCATGGTTACCTGCTCTGACCCAAGGCAGGACCATCCTTACCCCTTCAGGGAGGTATCCAGGATAAGCGCCCTCCCCCCTTAAGTTCAAGAGGCTCTAAGCCTCTTCAGGGAAGCCTCTTAGACGAAGGTGGTCAGATACTTAGCGGCAGGTAAGTACCATCTGGACAGAGGGAAAGACGGCAGAGAATGGGATTGTGGCACAGATGACTGGTGTGTATGCATTCTCCCTGGCCAGTCACCTGGCAGAGTGGTGACTTGTTCCACCTTGTCTTAGAAAACATGGATCATTGTGAATCACCTGCTCCTGTGGTCCTAGTGAGTTTCTCTCCACCTGACAATGTTTTCCATGAGCCTGTTGTGTGCCACTTTATCTTAAAGCACCTTGCAAATACGGATGTGATCATTGGCACTAGAGCGCTTGCCTTCTGCTTGGAGTTAACTGTGCAGCAGTGAAATGACGAGTCCTGACAGTCCATCGTCCACATCATTCCTTCACCTCAGTCAGAAATGAGGCTAAAACATGGCTCTGGAGGTGCTGGGGCAGGGCTGGAAATATGACTTATCTGCCCTCCCAGAGAGCCTGGGTTTCATTCCCAGTACCCACATGGCAGCTCACAACCATCTGTAACTCCAGTTTCAGGGGATCTGATGTCATGTTCTGGATTCCTTGTGCACCAGGCATATTTATGATACACAAACATAACATGCAGGCAAAAGACCCATGCACATAAAATCGAGTGGAGTAAAAATAAAATTTTAAAATGGGTGTTAGTCATTTAGCGTGTCCTGGAATCATTGATGATGGAAGGGCTGCCCTGCATCATGTCTGGCCAATATGGTGTAAAAATGCCCCCTGCTTCTTAGACGCACACCAAGCAGGGACCTCCTCTTTGCTGACCATTCAGGAAGGGAAGGGTGCCAGAGAGCAAGGAAGCGACAATGCAGAGGACACTGGCACAGATGGCGGTGAAGGCATGCTTATGTGGTGTTGTAGAGAGGGGTCTGAGTGACTGTGGACACGTCACCTGAGAACCTGACACACTTGACAGCTGATCAGGATCGTCTCCCACGTAGCAGCTAAATCAGCACTGTCCTATGTGCTGCTGTAGCAATATGGGAGCAACTAGTGTCAACCGTGGAGGGTAGAGCTGTAGTGAACTCACTGGCCCTGCCCCATCCTCTCAGCCTGATAATCTCCTGCCCAGTTCTCAGGTGAGGCAGGAACCGTCCAGGTAAGTTAGAATGACTTGGCTAAAATGAAGCAGCCAAGAAAGCTTCTCTTTCAGTCTGCAGACTGCCCTGGAGGGGTGCCAGGGGTACCAGGGGTTCAAGAAGGCAGTGTTTTATGGCAGCCAGCCTGCTGCCATACATTCCTCGTCCCGAACCTAGAAGAAGTTATTTTCTGGTTTTTGTTTTTCATAACAGGACTTTAATAAAAGAAAAGCACAAGCCCCGAGGGCACCTGGCATTGGTCCTGAGGTTGTCTGCTGCCCCAGGGATGACCTAAAGCAAGGCCCTGGTGACTTCCTTCCTTCAGAAGACCTTGGTCCTTGCTTTCCTCCATACACATTCTTGTTGCTCATACTAGTTCCCTCCCCAGTAACTTTGACACAATTCTCATGTGCCCTGCAGCTAACAGTGTCTCTCGTCTTCATCCTCCCTCTCAGAAAATGCCGTTTTTCTTCTCTCCCTCTCGCCCTGTAGGTTATTGCAGCTGACTGCAAAAGGGTCACAGTGCTGAAGTATTTTCTGGAAGCCCTTTGTGGACAAGAAGAGCCTCTGCTGGCATTCAAGGGTGGAAAATATGTGTCAGTGGCACCCGTCCCAGACACCATGGGAAAGGAAATGGGAATCCAAGAGGGAAAACAACTGGAAGATGAGGTACTATTCGGGAAGAGCCCGCTGTGGCAGAGGGAAGGCCCCTTCCCCTGGGCCCTGATGCCCAGGCAGGAGCTTCTCCCTGAGGTTATTTATAACCTCGCAGTTCAGTTTCTGTTGAGGTGACAGCCAACCTCTCAAGAGTGTACTTTGCTGGTGCCCCTTCCTGCCAGTCTACCCCAGTGCCTCCATCTACGAGTTCCAGATGCTTCTTTTTAATGTTGCATTGGAGGAAAGAGTTTAATAATGTTCAGCTCTGGAGGCTTAGGAAAGAGAGTAGAGAGAGGAGTGTTAGGGTTCAGGGTGAGGATCAAGTTTATAGATGTGCGGAGCTCAGCATAGCACAGGCCTGAACTCCAGTCTCCGGCTCACGTACAGGAAGAGCTGACATTGCTGGCCCCATGTGGAAAATCACCCCTCCCCCAGCATGCTAGCTCATGCTAGCTCATGGGCTCGTGTGTGTGTGTGTGTGTGTGTGCGCTCTCTCTCTCTCTCTCTCTCTCTCTCTCTCTCTCTCTCTCTCTCCCTCCCTCTCCCTCCCTCCCTCCCTCCCTCCCTCCTCCCTCCTGCACATCCTGATGTGATTAAGGAATTCTCCTCTTGTTTGTTTGCCCTTGATTGTTCCTGTAGCCCTTGCTTCACTCCAGTCTGCCCCTGCCCCTCCCTCCTCCCCCTCTCTCCTCCCCACGAGCCTCTCTCTGTCCTCTCTGCCACCACAATCACCTGAGAGTGTATGCATGCTTGCCTATGTACCCACCTCTGTACCCCTGCAGACCTCCTAGGATGGCAGTTCCCCTGTTGTACATCTGTGTCTTCCTGGGACGATCTCCGATGGTCATCTGTATGTGTCCAGTTTGTCAGTTGAAATGAGCACTGCTATTCACACCCCTGAGGTCTGTGGACTGAGAGTCAGTGGGACTGTGGCGGAAATGGAGCATATGTACACTTAGCATCACTGGCAGCTTCCTTGCTGTTTATCTGGGTGTGGGTAACTCTGTCGGGGAGTGTGCATGAGAGTCTCACTTTTTGCCTGAAAGTTGGCTCTTTTCTTTACCCCATAGTATTAAAGACGAGAGGGTCTTAGGTAGAAAGAAACATAGGATGGAGGGAAGGGACGGAAGCAGTTCTAGCCAGGGGCCAGGTCACCCATAGGCCAACACAGTCATTTGGCCCGCAGCAGTCTCAAGCGCCCGGTGGAGCAGGGCGGGGTACAGGGATGAAATCAGCAACAGGCTAAGGAAGCCAGATGTCAGCTGGAAGCTGTCGTTTAGGATCTCAGGCAGTGATAGAGTGGCCACCTTTGGAACAGAGAAGCAGTCTTGGCCTGGCTTCTTTAGGATAGCTGGAGAACTCCACCCCATGCCTGATGACACAGGGCTTAGCTTCCAGGACAGAGGTGGTTCCAGGGCTATAGCTAAGCCCACGATTCCAGACTCTGTAGATGAAACCTGGGCAGAGAATAAAGGGAAAGAATGAGCTGTCAGCATGGGAGGAGAGAGAGGAGTTACCAGAGCTATTGGGGTGTCCAACTTTAACAGGCAGAACAGTACCCCTGCAGCTCTAGACACAGTGTGGGAAACACAGGCTCATGATGTCCATACCTCTCTCCTTTATCTCTCCCACACAAAAAGGCTAAAAAAGTAGGCCTAGGAGGATGAGCCAAGCCAGCTCTCCAGCATGGCTCTAAGAGATGCCTCTGAACATCTAGGACTGGCAGCACAAGCCTAGCTAGGCAAAGAGGTTCTCCTCCCACCCTAGAAGGAGTGGGTTACCTCCAGTGCCTGATCTACTTGTACAGCTTGTCTCTCCTTCTGAGGCTTGCAGACCAGGCAAAGGTTCGTGACCCACACCAGGCTGCCCACTTCTTCCTTTTCCCACGAGTCTCCTGGGTTCCTTATGTTAGTAGTCCCTGGGAAATCCTACTTACCCTGTTCTGTGTAATTTCATAACCCTGCACTTCCTTGTTTGCTATGAGAGCTGAACAAACCTCAGACAAGCTTCTCTGACCTTCCTTTGACCTCAGTCCTGTTCACTCCAAACCAGTGCTAACTAACTGTCCATCCCTAGTCAGAGTAGGCAAGAATGCCCTTCTTCCATGAGCCAGCAGTCATTTTGTTGCACTTGCTCTTGTCCAGGTTAATCCTGTGAGCAAGGACATAAATGTGAAATCTTCTTCCGCCACATAGCCAGGCACTGATAAGTAAGTGGTGTTTGTGAACAGCTCCGTAACCCCTCAGACCTCTCAGGACAGTTACAGATTTTATCCTTACCTCCTATCTCCCAAGACTAGTTGGAAGAGGTATGCGTGATGGTGGTGGGGTGTCATTGGATGTCTTTCTTTGTAAAGGACAATTTAGTTCTTGGGGATACTGCCAAACCGTCTATCTTCCTTAGATCTCCTCATCACCTTACACTTCACCAAGAGAATCTCAGTCTATCTAAATAGATCCAGGCCTGATAAAGCTGAGCCACCAAGGACTGTATCTGAGCTTGCTCCTCTCTCAATTCAGAACCCCAGCCCTGCAGGTTTGTTCCTTATGATTTGTAAGATCAGACGTGGGAGTCAGACTCACTCGAATTTGAATCCCTGCTCTGCTTCCTGCCACCTCTGTGACTCTAAACAGGCTATTTTATTCTAAACCCCCTTTTTATAAAGAGCAGATGGTGATAGCTATTGTGCAGGGCATTGTGAGAATTAAAAGAGTTAATGTATGAAAAACACATAGCTGGGTACACGGCCCATAAAAAGCACTGAGTAGCTAGTAGCTGTCAGTGTAGTCATCATTCTGTTAGAATTACAAGAATCTTCCTTCTCCTGTTGAATCACTCCCTATGTTCCCCTGCTAGTCCCATCCCCTTAGGCAGCTGTATGTTCTCTCCTGACCAAGGCCAAGAGTGAGAGAGTGAGGAGTGGAGCTAGGACCACCCGGGGAGCAGTGGCTGCTGAGAACTAAGTCTGTAAGTGAGGAAGTGCCATCCCTGGGGAAGGCTCCATCAGCCTGGCAAGAAGGCTCCTTAAGCTAGCCAACCACCTCCTACTTACTCTGCCTAGGCCCTTGGAGGGCAGCTGAGCAAGGCCATGTTATGTGATTTTTTTTTTAAATGGGGCCCAGAAGTCCCCACACTACCAGGCTGTGGTCTTAAAAGGAATTCAGGGCAAGGTCTATAGAGCTACAGCATCTGCTCTTGATACTGTCTGGGGCAAGGGAGCTTCCTTGCTTAACTCCCAGATGTTGGCCAGAGTTGATTCCTATCAGATTATTAGCACGAATTAGATTTAAATTGAGCAGTTTAACTTTTTCTATTGTTTACTCTTTGAATCATTTATAATTTCAAAATGAAACCAGGTCCAAAGTTTGTGTTGAATGTGTGCAAGGCAGAGCAAGGACTGTGAACACAGCATGCAAGTGAGTACACTGAGTATGAATGATAGGTGTGAATGTGTAAGAAAAGCCCCAGCGTGCAGGAACAGTTTGGCAGAGTCAGTGCCCCTGCCAGCACACTCCAGGGACCCTTAGCAAGGAGTGCTCCCCTCATGGGGTAGGGACTGAAGGACAAAGGCTTGGTGGGCTAAATACCATGGCTCATGATCTCTTTGCTCTCTTTGTCTGTCTTTATCCCAAGGAAGAAGATGTGGTGATTGAAGACTTTGAGGAAGATTCAGAGGCTGAAGGTAGTGGGGGTGAGGATGACATCAGGGAACTTCGGGCCAAGAAGCTGGCTCTAGCAAGGAAAATAGCTGAACAGCAGCGTCGCCAGGAAAAGATCCAGGTAAGGTCTCACTGGAGAAGCTGGTGGAATATGGCTATACATGAGGGTGTGGCTTTGCAGGGCATGGAATGGTGTGAGCAGGAGTGGCAGGGGACCCTGTTGTTACACTCAGGTTGTGAGATATAAGGCAGGGCAGGGCAGCACTTTTCCTGTGAAACTCTGTCAACACCACACATGCAGTCTTTGATACAATTTAAGGCATTCATATTCTTGTGGGATTAGAATGCCATAGCCACAGGCTACTTATCTGGGTTCCCAGGGTATTGGGAGAACCCACTTTGGACAGAGTACAGTCCACATCTTCCCAGGTAGACACTACCTAATCTACATTCGCAGTTATCTCACTGTCAGCCCTCTTGGTCAAACCTTCATTTCCAGCAAGTTTTTCTCTTTGCTGTCCAAGATCTGTTTCCTTGTTCTAAATACTTATTTCTCCAAGCAAGTTAGCTTCCTTTATAGACTCTGTCCATGGGGAGCATTAAGCCTCACTCTCTGCCATGTGTCTTTAGGTCTCTCTCCAGATGTTCCTCTCATCTTCCTCCTATCCTTCTCTTTCCCATCCATCCCTTTCTCATACCACTCACCCCCAGTGCCTTCCTCCTCTCTCCGTTTTGAGACAAGGTCTGTGTAACCCTGACTGGCCTGGAACTCACGATGAATACCAGGATGACCTTAAATTCTTAGGTTCACTTGCCTCTGCATCCAGAGTGCCTCCAAAGCAGTTATGACCACTCCTGGCATGCTGTTCTCTCTGGGTTTAGTGCAGAAAGCCAAGCAAATTTGATATAATTTAGTCTATATAGACACTTATCTATTCTTCTAGCACTAAGCAAATTATTTAACCTTAAAGAGCCTTTTTCTTCATCTATAAAGCAGGACAGTGGTACCTCCCTTTAACTGCCCACAGAGACTTAGATGAGACACTGCCACAAAAGTTCATAGCCTACAAGTATTCCTTTTGTCTGATACTAGTCTCATCCCCTGCCCCAGGAGAGCAATGCTAACAGTTGACATACCAATGTCATACTGCTACTAGGATCCTCATGCAATGCCTCTACATGCCTGCCTGCTGTAATATGGCTACCTGCACAAACCTCTCATCCATCATCTTCATGTTTCTCTTTCTGCCCTTTTCTTTCTCACCACCAGTCCTCACAAAAATTCCGCTTCAAGTCCTCACCTCCACGTCATAACACTCAGTCAGCTGTTAAAGAGACTGCTGCTGGGGATGGGGGGTGTATATGAAACTTCTGCCAGAACATGCCTAGGACCTGTGTTTACCAAACTTAGTCCTGCTGTGCATGGTGGTGTGAAGCCTCTAATCCCAACACTTGGGATGGATGTGGAGGTAAGATTTCAAAGCCATGCTCATCTACAAATCAAGTTCAAAGCTACCTGAGCTACATGAAACCTACTCTTTTTTTTTTTTTTTTTTTTTTTTTTGGTTCTTTTTTTTTTCGGAGCTGGGGACCGAACCCAGGGCCTTGCGCTTCCTAGGTAAGCGCTCTACCACTGAGCTAAATCCCCAGCCCCATGAAACCTACTCTTAAAAAAACAAAAACAAAACAAAAACTTAGTCCCCATTATAGTTAATTCTTTACAGCTTTGGGTTCTTCTGCCTCTCTCCCCAGCCCCCAACTCACACAGTAAGTGCATTGTTGTCTTCTCTGTTCCTCAGAGCTACTTTCCCATAACTCTGCACCATTTTTTTTTTGTTTTTTTTTTTTTGGTTTTTTTTTGTTTGTTTGTTTTTGTTTTGTTTTTTTTTGGAGCTGGGGACCGAACCCAGGGCCTTGCACTTGCTAGGCAAGCGCTCTACCACTGAGCTAAATCCCCAATCCCGTTGCACCATTTTTTTTAACTCCTCCATCCTTCCTATTGTTTTTCAGTCTGGCAACCTGAATTGGTAGTTAACAGAAATTTTTGGTTGACTTCTTTAATGGTAGCAAGTAGAACATCATCTTAAATTCTACCATGGCCTTTTACAAACCCTGCTGTCCAGTTTCTTACCCTGTTCTGTCTATTCATTCACTCCTCCTCTCCTTCTAGGTATCACTGCACTAGTTCAGGGACTTATTGAACCATAACAACTAGGCTCCTGCGTGTTTAACTCCAGAGGGTGTCACTGACTTTATAATCTGGGAATGGCCCCTCTTGGGCTTCCATAGTACTCAGTCTGACCACCCGGTTCGCTCACACCATGAGCCCACAATCCCATAGAGAGCCACTTCTCTGCTTAGAAGTTATCACTGCCTAGCTGGACTAGTGAAATAAAGCTTGACTCCTTCAATCACATCTTAGGTTTCTGATGTACTCCAAGCATGCCTTTCCCACTTTGTTTCCATTAACATACTCCCCATCAGCCATGATTAGCTGACAATTAGATAATGGGCAAAGTGGTCAACCTCTGTAAACTCAGCACAGCCCCTGCCTCATAGTTGCAGGCATCCTTAGGATAAAGTGTCTGTCCAGCCATTAAAACTTCTGCCCAGACACTGACATTAACCTTCTTCTCTACTCACCGCCTTACACCCTGCCCTATACTCTGCCCTTTCCTACTTTTAGATCTTTATTGATTCTGTCTCTCAATCCATAGCACTCTTTTTCTGCTCCACGTTTTCTGTTACCTGTTGAAATTCTATTCTCCCTACATTCCCCAATGAAACTCCATCTCCCCAGTGAAGCCTTCCCTGATTTCTCCCAGGAGGAATTTGCCTCTGTGCTCCAGGGTTCCTGCAGAGTTGATTTATGCCTCATTTGCTATCATGTCTCATATTACAGTTATTTGTGGGCCTTTTCCTCCACAGTACTATGAATTCCTAGGAACCAGCGACCATGTTCTCAACTCAGTTCAGCAAATGGTACTAAGCATTGACTCTCCTAATGGCTGGGATGTACAAACCTTGTAGAAGGTGACATTTCAGAGCAGACCATACAGTACAGAAGCTATTGTTTTGTTTGCTTGCTTGTTTTTTGTTTGTTTGAGACAGGGCTTCTCCGTGTAGCCCTGGCTGTCCTGGAACTCACTCTGTAGACCAGGCTGGCATCGAGCTCAGAGGTATGCCTTCTCTGCCTCTGGAGAACTTGACTTAAAGGCGTGTGCTGCCAACTGCCCTGTTATTTGACCTTGGTCAGACTATTATTTGACCAAGTGATTTGGCACGTGAATGAGGTCTTTTACGAGATCAAGTATTAACTGGGTATGGTGATGGATGCCTTTAATTCCAACACTCAGGAGGCAGAGGCAGGCAAATATCTGTAAGTTTGAGACCAGCTCAGTCTGCATAGCAAATTCCAAGACAACCAGAGCTACATTGAGAGCTTGTGTCCAAAAAAAAAAAAAAATCAGGTACAGCTTAGCAGGTAAGGGCACTTGCCACCTACTAAGTGTGATAATCTGAGTTCAATTTCCAGGATCCATATGTTGGAAGGAGAGAACTGACTCCTGAAAATTGTCCTCTGATACATGCTATGGCACATGTACCTACTCACCTCCACCACACATGATTGACAGACAGACTGACAGGAAATTGTTTTTGAAAGATTAGGTACAAACAAGCCTGGGTGATACCATATATATATATTGCAGCTCAAGAGGCTTAGGCAGGAAGGTTATGAGTTCAAGGCCACAGCTGGACTGTACAATGAGTGTGAAGTATGTGGGTTGGGCTACATAGACCCTCCTGGGATGAGAGAAGGATGCTGTGAGAACACATGCCATAGCAGCCCCATCTTCTGCTGAGTACACTGTCCAGGTTGGCCATGCAAGCAGTAAGCACTCCTGATAACTGCAGGGCTAACATAAGACCTAACTGCTGGGCCCTTGACTATCTGTGTCCCACTGATCTGTTCAGAGGAGGATGCTGTGGCCCCTTTAAGAACAGGCCCCACATGCATTGCTGTTGGCGGCCCTGCCTCCTGTCAACCTCCTTCCTCCTGCCCCATAGCCACAGGAGGATTTCTCAGCAGAGGAAAAATTCCCCCTTTTACCTCCCCCTTCTCTTTAATGCCCGGGGCCCTTCACTTCCATAATTCTTCATTTTCCAGCCTTGAACGTAAGCCAGACACATCTGTCTGGCCATATGCGTGAACCCTGGAGTCTGTGCCGAGGTAGCTGTAAAACAGGGCCGGTGAAGGCCCTTCTGGGAGAGCACACACATGTGTGTGCCCTCAGGCCATTGGCTCCCTGCCCAGAACCATGGGGCCTCAGTGCTTCAAACCCGTGTTAACCTTCTCTATTTTTCCTCTTTTTGTTTAATTTAAGGGGGAAAATCCCAAGAAAAAGGTATAAATTGTCCTGGGAGGAGGGGAGAGGCTCCTAGCTAGAAAGACCATTATTGTTGGCAGGTACCTGGGTCACACTAATACAATAAGGAAGAAAGGAGCATCCAGTGAATTAAGATTGGAGAGATGGGCTGTAAATTACACTGCTCTGAACTCCATCAGTCTCCAGGGTGTTAACCGAGAGGTGTAAGGCAGGTCCCCAGCTCCCAGCGCCTTTTACAGATGCAGCAAAACAGGAACCACACATGTTTGGGGAAGGGGATATGAAGATGGGGTTGAACAAAAGCCCCCTTGCCCCAGGATGGCTATAAAGTCCAAGTGAGATCTGGGGCTGTAGCCACACCTCTACTTCCCTGCTCCCACATAGACCCTTGGGCCTCAGGCTCATCTGTGGAGATGGGGGAGGCGAGGCCTGGCCTCCTCCTGCAGCCTGTCCCTCCCTGCTTCCGGGACTGCACAGAGGCTGGTAAGTGGGGCCGACTAGAGGTCAGAAAAGGGGTGTGGGGAGCTCTCAGGGGCTGTGCAGCTGGAACTGCAGAGCCCAGCTAGGCCCCTGGATGTGAGGGGTGCCAAATCCACCCACCCAGGGCTTGAGACCACACGCTCTGGCATAGCCTAGGCCTTGCCTTGTTGCCTAAGATGACACTTCCTACTGTATTGGTCCTCACTGTATCTGTCCTCGCTGTATCTATCTCATGCTTTCTACCTGTGTTTTTATTTGTATTGCCATTCTTGGGAGAGGTCCAGAGTCCTTAGCAAGGTACATGATTTGTCTGGAAGTTGGTCAGAAGGGTTTCATTTCTAACCAAGCACCCAGAGCCAAACAGTCACTGAAAATCCTCCTTTGGGCACTCAGGAAGCATGGCCTGTTGGCATCTCATACTGTCCTGGCCCTGTGAATCTTCTGCCTCCTCTCCTGACTCTGTGAGGCTCTCCTGTGATTTGTGCTACTGTTGGGCGGGGTCAGGTTTCCTGAGCAGTTGCAAACATCCCACCTGAAACATAACAGGCTCTTCCTCTGGCCACAGCTATTGTTTCCCTTTGCATTATGGCCACAGACTTGCTCTGTAGCCAGCAATGACATGTGTTCTGAAAATAGCTTCACTCCACTGTCCCCTTCCCACCCACCCACCCTCCTGAAGATGTAGTCACTCCTTTGTGGTAGCCCCAGGAGTTTGACTCTAAATATAGCCACAGCCCATTCACGCTGCCACCCGGCCTGGGAGGGGGTTGGGAGGGCATTGTGGAACAATGAAGTATACAGAGAACACACATACACACACACACACACACACACACACACACACACACACACACACACACACACACACACACACACCTGTATAGAAGGAAGCTGACGGAAGACAGACATTCAACCCTGGCTCCTAGCTGTCGGAGACATTACCAGTCCAGGGGCACGTTCACCTTTGATGGAAAGCACATCAGTCTGCAGAGCTGGTTACCGCCCAAACGTACCCCAGCCTCTCTACATACCATGGTGCTAGACTTCCAAATGACTCTAGTCACTGCTGCCTCAATGGTTCCCACAGCATCCACAGGGTTCTGTCTTATGCCTGTATCCCAGAATGGTCAAGCCTTTGGGCTGAAACACCTTTTAGATTAATGCGGATAGCAGACTCAGAAGTGTTATGCTTAGCCCTTCATTCTCTACAAAAGAGAGTATACTTTTAGCCTTTTCAGATCAAGAGGTTTTTTATTAACATTCGGGATCTCAATGGTTCAACAGTTAAAAGAACTGGCTGCTTTTTTAGAAAACCTGAGTTTCATTCCCAGCACTCCCATGGCATCTCATAATTGTAACTCCAATTCCAGAGGATCTGACACCCTGTTATAGCCTCCATGGGCACTGCACAAGCTCATGGTACACAGCACATACATGCAGGAAACAATTTATGCATAGTACAAATCTTCATTTAAACATTTTTTAACTCATCTGGATTCTCTTGAAAGTATTATTTAGTGAATGAGACTATGTGATTGAGTTCATTGAGGTCCTGTAATAGTCAGACCCTAGGAGCCCTATGTTAAGTCCTGATGTGCCTGTAATCCCAGCTATTCTGAGGATCGAGTGAGAAAATAACTTGAGTTCTGGATTTCACCACTAGCCTAAGCAACAGGGGGACCCTATGTTTATTTGTCTGTTTTGAGACGGGTTCTCACTATGTAGCCTTGTGTAGGCTAGAACTTGCTGTATAGACCAGGCTGGCCTTTGATTTACAAAGATCAGCCTGTCTCTGCCTCTTGAGTGCTAGGAATAAAGAAAGATGTAGGCCGCTACAACTTGCAGAGATCCTATCATTGGGGAGGGTACAAGCAAATGTCATAATTTTTTAAAGCAAATATGCTTCTTTTTTCTTTGTTCTCTTGTGTTTTAGTTTTGAGACAGGCTAACCTCAAGCTCAAGCACAGTCCTCATATATTCTTTCCCATCCCAAGTGCTGGGATTATGAGCATGTACTACACCTGGCTTAAGCATCTGTTCATCCCTGTGATCATTTTGGACATCCAGAAAAGGGACTGTTAATACCTTCTCAGGGCGGGGTTGGGGATTTAGCTCAGTGGTAGAGCGCTTGCCTAGCAAACGCAAGGCCCTGGGTTCGGTCCCCAGCTCCGAAAAAAAAAAAAAAAAGACCTTCTCAGGGGAAGCTTTCAACAGCCCATGCACTATCTCCTCCCTTGATTTCTGCAGTGACCATCTCGCCACTCTTACTTTTTGCTTCTCCCTTTTCTTTCATTTACAATCCAAGTAGTTTTGAGAAATAGGTAGTACTTGTCAGGCACAGTCACATGCTTGTAATCCCACTGCTCAGGAAACTGAGGCGAGAGATCATATGGCTGAGGCAGACCTAAGCAATGTAGTAAAACCCTATCAGAAAGTAAATAAAGATTGTTCAGCAATTAAGAGTACTGCTTAAGGGGCTGGAGAGATGCTCAGCGGTTAAGAGCACTGACTTCTCTTCCAGAGGTCCTGAGTTCAATTCCCAGCAACCACATGGTGGCTCACAACCATCTGTAATGAGTTCTGATGCCCTCTTCTGGCATGCAGGTAAAACACTCACACACATAAAATAAATAAATAAATCTTAAAAAAAAAAAAAAAAGGTATTGCTTAAACTGTGTTGTGGTGGTGACTGCAAGCCTTTAATCCCAGCATTTGTGAGGCAGTTGTAGGTGAATCTCTTGAATTCCAGGCCAGCCTGCTCTATAGAGGGAGTTCCAGGACACCCAAGGCTACACAAAAAAAAAAAAAAAAACCTGTATCAAAAAACAAAACAAGGGGCTGGGGATTTAGCTCAGTGGTAGAGCGCTTACCTAGGAAGTGCAAGGCCCTGGGTTCGGTCCCCAGCTCCGAAAAAAAGAACCAAAAAAAAAACACAAAACAAAACAAAAAAATTAACTGATGAAAATCAGAAGTATCATTTTTCTCTTAAAAGACTAGGTTGGGCCTGGGGAATTCCCTCACTGGGTAAAGCACTTATTCCTCAAGCATTCTGAGGTAGAGCAGGTGGACCCTAGGAGTCTGCTGGCCAGCCAGCCTTCCTGAAACACCAAGTATCTACTTTAGACAAAGTGCGAAACCATGGAGAAAGATACCTTTGTGTGTGATGCATGGGCACATGTATCCCTAAACATATACATACATACATACATACATACATACATACATACGTGTGTGAGATATATGTGTGTGTGTGTATATATATATATGTATGTGTATATATATATGTATGTATACACACACACACACACACACACACACACACATATATATATATATATATATATATATATATAAAACATGTGCACCAAAAATGAGAGAGTCTCAGTCTGCTGTCCAGGCTGGCCTTGAACTCATTGACTTAGTCTCCCAGGTAAGTTGGGATTATATGCATATATCTATACCCAGCTGTTGTGAGTCTCACAAAAGAAATTAATACCCCTAAATTAATACCCCTAAATTAATACCCCTAGAACTAGAAAGATGGTTCAGCTGTTAAGAGCATATAACTGTACTTCCAGAGTATCCGAGTTCAGTTCCAGCAACCGTAGGCTCACAACTAAACTACCTACAACTCTAACACCTGTGGCTCCTGTAGGTACCTGCACACATGAGCACATACATGCATATACACACGTTCACAAATAATAAAAAAAGATTCTTAGGACTGGAGAGATGGCTCAGCGGTTAAGAGCACTGACTGCTCTTCCAGAGGTCCTGAGTTCAATTCCCAGCAACCACATGGTGGCTCACAACCATCTGTAATGGGATCTGATGCCCTCTTCTGGTGTGTCTGAAAACAGCTACAGTGTACTCACATACATGAAATAAATTAATCTTTAAAAAAAAGGTTCTTGAAATAAATATTCCTCTGCCTCCCCTTCCTATTTCCAGTTACTGATATCTTAGATGGCCACTTATATGCACAGAATGTAAAAGAGAGCTGTACAAGAGGGAGTAGAAATTATCGTTGTCATTGCTAATTTGTGTCAGGCACAAGGCTAGCATTCTGTGACGTGCAAGGTGAATGTGGAAGTTTGCTGTGTTCTAAAACCTCTCATGTGCGATACTGATATTACTCTGTCTCCAGAGTAATAAAGAATACAGACCCTATGTGATTTCTGTCACCCTTTGAAAGGAAGGTAGCGGCCACACTGTGTATGGATCTTCTAAGCAAAAGAAAGACTTAAAGCCTCTACTTGGTGTGGTGGCCCTATTTCACGATCTGCTGTGCAGCTTCTGTGTCAACCAACTGCATTGTATTTTTGTCTGTCTGTTTGTATTCCTGTCTCTGTTTTCAGTGGGTTAGCATTGTAAAACCATCTCACTTTAACTTATAGAAGAACCTTTCTAGAGACACAGCCCATCAGCTCCTTCAGCTATTGCATACCGTGTCTTTTTCCCAGCAGTTGTCTGTCAGTTTGCTCCAGAAAGCTGTTGCTCAGAGATAATTGGACACTTAGCACTTTTCCCTAAACTGAAGATTTTTTTTTCTCTTGCACATGTCAACATGGTCCTCATTGCTACAAGTCTGATTTGGAGTATGTACTCTTTTTATTTTATTTTTTTTTTCTTTTTTCTTTTTTTCGGAGCTGGGGACCAAACCCAGGGCCTTGTGCTTGCTAGGCAAGCGCTCTACCACTGAGCTAAATCCCCAACCCCTACTCTTTTTATTTTTGAGAGGTGTGTGTGTGTGTGCGCGCGCGCGCGCACTAGTGTGTTTGGTTTTTGTTTTTTAATTAATTAATTAATTAATTTATTTATTTATTTATTTATTTATTTATTTATTGAGACAAGGTCTTGCCAAGGATGATCATGAACTCCTGGTCCTCCTGTGTCCCACCACACTGCCCTTGGAGTGCCTACACTTTCCCAGGGCACTGTCTTAAGAATCAGTGTGGCCCAGGCTGAGCTAACAGTCAGAGGGCTCCTGTGGAACTCTCCTTCTGGGTCAGTACATTTGACTCCAGGCCAGGGCTGATCTGTCTGAATCTCAGCATTCCAGTTTTACCCCCCTCACTCCCACCAGAGGCTTCTGCAGCTTTTTACTCGTACAAACAAAAATAAATCTCACTACCGGCCTCTGAACTCCACAGCAGCATGCTTCCCCTCTCCCCGAGCGTCCCATGGCTGTGAGTGGGGACTTGGCACTCTCCCCATCAACATCACTTTTTCACTCCCTGCGCATCCTGTGTCCTTCTCTCACCGTGCGACCCAGAGATCAGAATGGGACGTGACGGCCGGCACAGGCGCCGTGCACAGCTGCCAGGAATCTGACGGGTAAAATCTGGAAAAGTTGGGAGGGCAAATGCTAAATACACACAGCGCCACTCAGAAAAGGCCGGAAACACAGACACCCATCACAGAAAGCCTGACTCCTACGCTCTTCTTGATCTGCCATTCTTTTTATTGGTACTGAACTAATCTTGTGACTCAGATATTTATCCCCTTACCTGCTAAGCCCACGGGTACCCCAAAAGAAGAGACAGCAACTTTGTCTAATCTCCTGAGACTCCATGAGGGCATGTGGGGAACAGGAAGCAGTTGTGTGGTGACTCACTGGGCAGAGCCAGGTTAGGGGAAGTTGTCTGCAGGCGTCCCTGGGACCGGATGAGGGCAGCCCAGCTCTGACCACCACACGCAGCTTGGCCGTGTCCCATTCCCAGGGAACCATCTGCTACCTCTTTGAGAGGCTATGGCCAGTTCACCTTTCTGGCCACAGACCATACATAGCTCCAGGTACCCAAGGAAATAATGCTTCCCTAAACCTTACTCTAGATTTTACATCTATGCTATCTTCAAACACCAGGCTGCTCCCAGCCTGCCTTGACTGTCTGGCTTACCATTAACATACAGGTGGAATTAACCTGGTCTTAGGAACCCATTGTTCATCCACGGTGAAAAACCACAGTCATCAGCTTTCTTAATGGAAGTCTAACCAGGACTGCATGTCATTCCTCTAAGTAGGAAAACAGATGTGGGAGGAGGAGAGATGGCACTCCCTTAATAAGACTAAGACTAGGGCTCCTGTCACTATAGGTGCCAGTGTCTCCTATCACCCACCAGCCATGTGGCAGAGCTTGTTATGTCCTCTTTCCCATAAAACAGAGATTTGGAACCCAGGGCTTCGGGAAAAGCATTCTGGTAGAGTTGTATGGAGGACAGAAGCCCAGGGGTGGGAGGTGGGGGGTGGGGTGGCCTGAGTAGCACCATTTCCTGTTCTTCTCAGTGCCCACGCCAAGATTACTGGATTGTGTGTTACCATCCTTTTAGCAGTTCTTGGGAAGGGACAGTGACCCAAAACCCCTGGGAATGTGGCTGACACTTTCCCCTTGTGAGGTGAGATCAGTTGGAAGGTTTCAGCAGACAGGGCCTCTCAGCCACACTTCCCATGCTGCCACTGTTCCGTGGCCTGTGTCTTCGCCAACTGTGGTGGCAGTGGCAGCAACAACTTACTCATAGGGAAAGGTCTCTGGTAGGTCACCGAAAAGCCACCCCCATCCTTTGAAGGCATGCCCTTTCAGTTTTACTGTCGCCCCCGTGAAGCCTGAGCAGCCTTCTTGCTAACTGTTGGTGGCCAGGCCCAGCACTGTGGGCCCCATCTCAGTTGGCACGCACATACACTTCCTCTGTGCTGTTTTTGGGTCTGTGTTCTTGTGGTTGCTATGTTTCAGAAGACCATAAGAGGGAGTGAGGGGACTGACCCACCTGCTCTTCTGGATTGCCATTGGTACTGGCTAGCTCCTTACATAGAGTCTGCCAGAGCAGATAATTCAGCCAGTCAATTTGCTTTCTGGCTGTGGTCCCCAGAGGAAATAGCACAATAATAAATATGCTCTGTAGAGACAGATATACCCTAAACCCGTCCCATCAGGCCATTCCCCATGTGAGACCGTCAGACCAGAGGACACTGAGTGTTGCAGATGTTCACCGAGTTCCACAGAAATGGAAATGCCTGTAGCACAGATAATCCCTGGCTTGTGGGCTTCTGGGGCTGACAGTGGTTGGTGCGCAGACCTGCTGGAGGTGATGGGAGTGACTGTCGAATAGTATGAGGTGGGGCACTTTGAATTTTCATTTTGGCGTTTCAGTTTGTACTGGGATACAGCAAGATTATGAAATCCTTAATATCCTACAGTACTTCCCTGATGAGCCTAAGACAAAAAGTCCTGATGCCAATTTAAAGGGAAAATGAAGGCAGTGATGGTGTTACTTATTCAGGGTTGTTGTGGTAAAGAGTTAAAACAAGAGCAAAAATGCTGGGGGTAGTATGCCTTGTCAGCAGAAGGTGGAGGCAGGCAGATCTCTGTGAGTTCAAGGCCAGAATTGCAAAATAGCGAGTTCCAGGACAGCCAGGCTACAGAGACAGACCCTGCTGTCTCTCTTGTGTTTTAAAAAAAAGGGCTGGAGAGATGGCTCAGCGGTTAAGAGCACTGACTTCTCTTCCAGAGGTCCTGAGTTCAATTCCCAGCAACAACATGGTGGCTCACAACCATCTGTAATGGGATCTGATGCCTTCTTCTGAATGCAACTACAGTATACTCATATACATAAAATAAATAAATAAATCTTTAAAAAAGAGAGAGACCCAAATTTAGGAAACACTGCAAAGGACAGGTGGTATAGTTATGATCTGATTGTTGTTCTCTGTGGGCAGGGTCATAACTTCTTTATGGGCTTATGCTGCAGGGAATAAGTAGCTTTCTGCTAATACCCAGTTTTTAAAAACTTTTTACATTGTGTGTGTGTGTGTGTGTGTGTGTGTGTGTGTGTGTGTGTGTGTGTGTGTGTGTGTGTATTTGTAGTAGTTGAATCTTGTCAATCTTTTTTTTTTTTCTTTTTTTTTTTCTTTTTTCTTTTTTTCGGAGCTGGGGACCAAACCCAGGGCCTTCCACTTGCTAGGCAAGCGCTCTACCACTGAGCTAAATCCCCACCCCTGCAGTCAGTGCTCTTAACCACTGAGCCATCTCTCCAGCCCTCCCCCCACCCCCCCTTTTTTTTCTTTTTTTCGGAGCTGGGGACTGAACCCAGGGCCTTGCACTTGCTAGGCAAGCGCTCTACCACTGAGCTAAATCCCCAAAACCCCCCCCTTTTTTTTTTCTTTTCTTTTTTTTTTTTCGGAGCTGGGGACCGAACCCAGGGCCTTGCGCTTGCTAGGCAAGCACTCTACCACTGAGCTAAATCCCCAACCCCCCTTTTTTTTAAAGACAAGACTTCACTAGTTGTTCTGTCTGGTCTGGAACTTAGATATTTGCCTGCTTTCTCTTTCTGAGTGCTGGAATTAAAGCTGTGTGCCACCACACTGGACCATGTGTATATACTTTTAAAATTCAGATTTTATGTTTAATTTCATTAGGGTTTGGAGTAGGTGGATGGTTGAAATGCACAGTGAAGTGAGTTGAAATCACAAATCCTGGGGTTGTGGGTAGAGTGCTAACATCCTGATACCCAGTACTGCATAAAACCAAGTATGAGTTTGGACCAGCTGCATGAGACCCTGTCTTATTTTAAAAATAGACAGGGAGGCGGGGTTGGGGATTTAGCTCAGATTTAGAGCGCTTGCCTAGTAAGCGCAAGGCCCTGGGTTCGGTCCCCAGCTCCGAAAAAAAGAAAAAAAAGAAAAAAAAAATAGATAGGGAGAAAAGAGGAGGAAGGGAGGGAGGAGAGAAGGAAGAATTGGCCCTGATCTGAGTATTGAAGGGTTTGAATTGAGAGCTGCCCCGTGTGTGCTGCCTGTGTAACATGTGACTCTTCTCTCCTACCCTGGTTACTTGCTTCCTTCTTATCTTCTTGGTTAAGTCTTATGATCCTCTCAGAAACTTGTTTTTAATATCACCAGTGTCCTTTCTCAGTGACAGCTAAAGTTCAGTGAGACTTCAGGCCTGGGCCATTTGGTCTGTGTTGATTTTGATTGTACTGCTTAGCTCAGCCTGTAGGTCTGTCTCTCAGGCTGAAGGGGTGGCTGTGCCTCTGGAGGGGGAAGAGATGTGGGGGGGGCAGGATGCTTACACACTGTTGAGTCAGGGCCCTGGCTCACCCGCCTGCTCACTTTCTTGCTCCCTCATATTCTGTGTCTCTGTAGGCTGTTTTGGAAGACCAGAGTCAGATGAGACAGATGGAGCTGGAGATCAGACCCTTGTTCCTCGTACCAGATACCAACGGCTTCATTGACCACCTGGCCAGTCTAGCTCGGCTGCTGGAGAGCAGGAAGTACATCCTGGTGGTGCCCCTCATCGGTGAGCTGGGTGGGAGGACAGAACAGCCCTGCATATGCACAGCAGCCCCCTCTACACATGCCCGGAGCCAGGCAGGCTGACCTGGCTGTGCGTGTGTAAGACAGGATTTGCAGAGAATGCATGGAGCAAGGAAAATTGTTTAATAATCAGAGTAGTTCAAATTATTATGGCTGATCCATGGCTTAAACTGCTTGAGCAAATGGACTCCTGTGTCCCAGCAACCAGAGGCTGCAGGAGCCCAGCCCTTGTTTTTTCCTTATAAAGCTTGCAGTAAAACAGCAAAGCTGGTTCCCGTTATTGGTAAACACTCAGCCCTGGCAGATAACGGCAGTGCTGCTGGGTGGTCTGGCAGGGAGGCTGGGAGGATTTTGAAGTGGTTAGATGCCTTTGGTCTGATTGTCTTGTAGCTTTTCATGATCATTCTGTTGGTTCGAGGTAACATTCTTCTGGCCAATGTCACCCTAAGGCCAGACTGACAGGAACCCTTTAGAGCAAGACCTTTGGCTCACGCCTTTCAATTCTTACCACTTGGGCCATTGGTACTGGTTAGCATCTCGGGGTCCAGCAAGCCTGCTTTTCCTCTCGAGTGTTCGTGTAAGATTCCTGAGTGTACCCTAGTGTTTAAGCTTAATGGCAGGTCAGCCTTGGTTGTGCTTTGGTCTCTGGGTACCTGTCAGTATAGCTAATGTTGCTGATAACTGTCCTGTGGGGGAAAGGGTGTGAGATGATTGCAGAGACCAGGATCTTTAATGTCCCTCTTCCAGCAGCCATTCGAAGAAAGTTCGAGAACACTATTCTCTGAAAAAGGCACCAGACTGGCAGTCTGCCTGACAGGCCACCTCTGACATCCATGCCAAGATGTTCCATTGGGCCTTCCCTCCCAGTCCCAAGTGTCTTAGTGCCAGATGGGGGTGGAAACAAAGGGCAGGAAACATCCGCCCCTGCAGAGCCTGTAGAACCCTGGGGGGTTGTGGGAAACACGTTAGCACCACCTGAGAATGTTGGCACTGAAGCAGTCCTCCTCCCTCCCTGTCTTCCTTCCCCCTCCCCATGTGGCCTGGACAGAACCTCTTAAACCCAGGCCCTTAGACCTAAGGCAAGGTTTGCTCCACTTCAAAAGAAGAGCAGCTTCTGTCATAAGACTGAGTACCAGAACCACACAGTGCCCTGAGCTTTGCATTGCCCCCCTGAGTGGACTGACTTACGGCCATACCACTGCACCTTCCTCCCAGGAGGCTTTTAGTTAGGAAAAAGTAAGTAGATTGGTCCCTTTTGTTAGACGGTTTGTACTAGGTATAACTGAGAAAGCTCACTGGTGTCTGTCTCAAGGTTGCCTCCCCAGAATGAGAACATTCCTCTTCTACCTTCCTAGGCTAGCAATTACCGGCACTGCCTGTGCGCCTAGTTTGTTCCTGATAATTACAGTGAAAAGTCAAATCTGTGGCCCTTGGCCCTAAAAAGCTTAAGTTTGGTAGAGAAATTCAGATTTGGTAGGAAAGGGACAAATACTAGAGGATACATTTCAGAACATAGTGCCCCTAGGGTCCTAGCAGTTGACTGCTGTATTGCAGCCACACAGACTAGATCCTCTGACCCTGCGTCCGCTGGGCACATCCCCTATATTCAGGATGTAAGCAGAGCCCCTGTTCACTCATGCTTTCCCTGGTGGCCAGGGCAACAATGGCTCAAGTGGACAGCCTTCCCTGCTTGTGTCTGTGCTCTTTAACCTGCTCTGTGCTCTTTAGGTCTGACCCCAGCATTGAGAAGTCCCGCCTGGTGCAGAAGCACAAACAAGCGTTCCCTTTGAAGCCTGTTTAGTTTGGAAGCAGGAAAGCAGATTTGGGGATAGAATACCAGTTTTTCCTGTTTGATGTTCTGTTTGCTGTACCATCCACCATCCACCACTGCTACACATTATACGAACTTTTCAACCTCATGGTGCTAAAAGTGTGGGTGTGGGTGTGTCTGTGTGTGTCCGTCTGTGTGCATGCGCATGTGTGCACACGTACACACACACACACACACACACACACACACACACACACACACACACACGCGCACACGCTGCCATATGGGCCCTTTCCAGAAAATGTTTCTGAATACCCAGACAATGAGTGCCAGGCTCACCATGGAACAGCATGCTCATGCCGACTCCCCAAGCCATGAATCATTGTACTAAGGAGAGGCCTCAGACCCCAAACTCTCCCTAAGCCCCCAAGGAGTGCATATTTCCCACTTGACCTCAGGCTTTTGGCTGGAATTTTGGAAAGAATCTTCACCAGAAAATGAAGCCATGTCCCAGACATAGACAAGCAGACAGGCGCGTGAACGCGCGTACACACACACACACACACACACACACACACACACACACACACACGTAGATTCAAGGAAGTAATGTGTGCCAAGGTTATGGTTTTGTGAAATACCAGGGCCCTTGCAACTCAGTGTGGCTTCTTCCTTCCTTCTGGCTCCCTGTGTGCTGCCAGACCAGGCAGTAGAACTGTCTCCTTTTACACTGCTGTGGCTCAGACCCAAGTAGCTGAGGAAGGGCACCGCACTCACCTTTTGGTCCTATGTCTACAAGGTTCCCTTTCATTTGATCTATACTATAACTAAGGGATGCCAGCTCCAGAAAATCCTGTACAATCCCCCTGTCAGGAAGTTGGAGCTCAGAGGAAGAGGCAAAAAGGAGCTAGGGTTCACCAAAAGTCTTAGACCCTTCCTTATACTCACAAGTGCCTAGCCTACCAGATTCATTGGGAAACTCCTATGGGAAGGTGGCCTCTGTTGTCTGTGAAGGAGCCTAGCTGAGAAAGGAAACAGGCAGAGAGCAGAGGCTGCAGACAGGCGTACCTGCTGATTATAAACTGTCCCTTCAGTGATCAATGAGCTGGATGGCCTCGCCAAAGGGCAGGAGACAGACCACCGGGCTGGGGGCTATGCCCGTGTGGTGCAAGAAAAGGCCCGAAAATCCATCGAGTTCCTTGAACGGAGATTTGAGAGTCGGGACTCCTGCCTGCGGGCCTTGACCAGCCGTGGCAATGAACTTGAATCTATCGCCTTCCGAAGTGAGGACATTACTGGACAGCTGGTGAGACCCCCCAAAAAGATGTCCACTATGAGAAATGTTCCTGAGCTGGTCAGTGATGGCACACACCTTTTATCCCAGAACTCAGGGGAGGCAGACACAGGCGGATCTCTGTAAGCTCAAAGCCAGCCTGGTCTACAGAGCTAGTTCCAGGACAGCCAGGGCTACACAGAGAAATCCTATCTTGGAAAAGAAAAAAGAAAAAAAGAGGTTCCCAAAAGGGGGAAGTAAAAGAAGCCCTTTGAACCTGGGCAGCTGAGGGGTAGCCACTATTCAAGGCCCAAGAGGGGAGACTTCCTTGCTCTCTGAATTACCAAAGACAGACTCAGCCAAGCAGAGCCAAAGCATGTCTGAACAAGACCCTAGGACATAGCCTTGGAAGTACTCTGCCTCTGCATGGCGCCCCCTCCTGCCCAGTGATGCTTTTCACACTGTCTCTCTCCAGGGCAACAACGATGACCTGATCCTTTCCTGCTGCCTGCACTACTGCAAAGACAAAGCTAAGGACTACATGCCCACCAGCAAAGGTACCGCTTGCCTCTCCTTGAGCCCTCCATCCCTCAACCCTGCTGTTTCCTACCCAGCCATAGTGCCTGAGAAGAGTCTTCTGACTTTGGCCTAAGAAGTCCACACAGGCCTATGCAGGCCTGCAGCCATCTTGTTTATCTTCCCAGAGGTTAGGCCTCCTATCGTAGCTCCCTGTCCCTGAAGAGTGCTAGGTGATCTCGAGCCAACTAGGGATGAGCCTCTAGCCTAGGAAGCCCTGCTCTAGGCTAGGCTTTCCCACTCAGTCTGCATCTATTTCCTTTCTAGGGTGAGCTCCTTCTGACAGCAAGAATGTCCTTACGATTCAGGATAGCTTGTTGAGGCCGTGGTCTCCTGCGTCCAGCTCTCTGCAGCCCTGAGGAGTAGAGAACCTCTAGTGGGCACACTTTTTTTCCTTTGGCCATGTTCACCTCCCTCTCCATTTCAGGGTATTTCTTGAACACTTACCCACATCAGGCCTGCCGTGGAGGTTCTCCCCAGCCAAGAGTAGGCCTTTCTTCCTGATCTCTATTGCAGTGAGTTATAGCATTTTACAGGCTAACGGGAGCTGGAGGTAGGAGAGCTTGTAGCTGAGTTTTAAAATGTTTTGATGAGCACAATCCCACTTCTGGGTCACCCTGAAACTCTCAGGTGTCTAATCATCTCATCCCTGAATGTCCTGTACAGCCCCACAGGGTCACTGACATGTAGGAGACTTTGCTACTGATTCCCAAGACTGTGACAGTTTTTTGTGGAAAGGAATCCTACCCCCTCCTAGCTCCAAGTCATGTGCTAAACTAATAATTATCAGTGGGTCTCTGTTGACATATGTAGCCTCATGATTTTCTTTGTGTGACTCCACTAGCTCCCTGTATCCATGCCCTCAGTCTTGGCTTGCTGGCTCCCCGAGGAGCTGTCCTCTCAATGTTTCCTCCATTGCTTAGTACAGCCCTCACTTGTGCTTGTATTTCTATACCAGGATCTAGTCAGGAATCCACATGTATTCTCCCTGAGGGCCAGACCTAGAATGTTCAACTGACAAATTAGAATCCTGACTGAGCCAAACAGAGGAGCTTGTGCCCCACCCTAGAGCAACTTCTAAGAGGGAAACAAGGTTGCAAAGGTCCTGTGGAGAAGTGTGGTTCCAATAATCCTCACCACCGAAGTTCTGATCTTAGCCCAGATGCATTTGAACTTGTCCCACCACCCCCTAGAATTACTCCTAAACAGAACCCCACTGCCATCATGGGGACCGCCCCTATCAAAATTACATCAGCAACGGCTGGTGTAATCAAACCCCATTTGTCAGTGTGAATTCTTAGCAGATTAACTTGTCAGATTCACAGAGAAACCGTCACCAAATGTTTATGTGTAAACGATGTTGAATTTTAAAATCATGTGGATTATGGCGGATGGGGCCTGACAAGATGACAGTCTCTGGTTTCTAACAAAGTGAAGTTACCAGTGTCAAAACAGAGGATGTTTATTGTTAAAAATGTCTCAAAGTATCCACAGAAACCCCTGCAGACCCCTGCCAGCAATGCTGGGCCTTTGTTGGCTGACCTAAGGCCTAGGACTCTTCTGGTCTGAGGCCCAGAGCAGGAATGGTGGAATTACAGACAGACCCAGACAACAGCTGGGAACCCCATGTAGCACCCCATACCACTACCCCACCACACACTCACATTCCAGGCCCAGGCAACAGAAGGGTCTTAGGCCTCCCTTAATCATGAGCCGTGTTCTTCACCCTCTATACCCAACCCTGTCCGTCCTCTTCTCCCTTTCCTCACCACCATCAGCCCCCTGAGCCTCTCCCTCTTCATCCCCAAATTCCTCCCTAGGCTGAGAGCCAATTCTCAGCCTCCCCGCCTGGAGCTGGCAAGCCAGCACTACTCAGGTCAGACATGGCTGTTTGCAATCCTGCAGCCCGCCAACCCTCGCAGTCCCCAAACACCACAGGACACTTCCTGTGCCTTTGCTCTCTGCCAGACCTCCACTAGGAAATGCCAGGGCAGGGCTGAGGGGTAGACCTGCCACCCAAGCGGGCATGCCCAGGACCTGGCGTGTCACTTGAGTGATTGCTGGGCCCATTTTAAGTTCTCTCCTGTACATTAATCAGAGACAGGAAAAATCTGCTGTAAAAATTATCTAAAAAGATGAAGGCTGTCTGTACTGGTAAGACAAATGTTTTAAGTATATAAAATATGAGTAAAGAAAGTGTGGCTAGTATGGGCTCAGTGTTAAAGGAGTACTCTAGCATATGTACGTGAGTGTATTTACAAAATGCATAAGGAAATTAAGACACAGAGCTACGTGGAGCATGAGACAGCCAAGACAGCCCTGCCTCTGCTACTCTTTTTACTCTGTGTACTGATAGATGTTCACAGATTACTTTTTTAATAGATTATTTGGCCACAGCCACAAGGCCCCTTTAGCAAGCCTCTCCTGCGAGCACCCCACATTTGTCAGTTCGGTTCTACTTTCTATTCACCTTTGGGTTTTTTAACCTTTGGATACATAAAACATTAACACACACATCCTGCCTTTAGAAGGAGAGACTTTGTTGGAGTGGGAATTAGGGCAGTTAATAGGAATCTAGGGCTAGGGATAGAGTTAGGAGTCTGCTTCCTATTAGTTCTGAGTCCTTGGAAGACAGGTCTGTGGATGCCAACAGTTTGAGTACTCTCAGGCACCAGGCACAAGAGAGTCCTGTGTGAGAAGGAGTTCATAGCCCCAGCACAGCTCCTACCTAGTTTGACCCTCCAAGCATCAGGGAAGTGGTGCTCTGATCTGGAAAGGACTTTCCCCTCCAGGACCACATTCTCCCCGAGACAGGAGGTTTGTTTGGCACTTGTGTCCTCAGTAGAGCCCATCTGATTTCTGTCAACAGAGGAGCCCATCCGCTTGCTACGGGAAGTGGTGTTGCTGACGGATGATCGGAACCTTCGTGTAAAGGCACTAACAAGGAATGTGCCTGTGAGGGACATCCCAGCCTTCCTTACGTGGGCCCAGGTGGGCTGAGGGGGCCACACTGGGGCCCACCCCCATGGAACCATTCCTGAGAGGCCACCAGGCGCCCAGTGTAACACGGAAGATGTCCACGGGCCTGAGCTACCAATCCACCCAGACAATAAACCATCCTCTTCCAACCTCACGCCGTGGCCGTGCTGTGGGGGAGCCGCTCCTCACAGAGCCCCTCCCAAGGGTCAGGCGGAAGCTGCCGGGACCCTCCTGGGCTGCCAAGATTTAGCAGGGAGGTGACTGGCTACAATGACAACAGGTGGACAAGCCAAATAGGCCACCAAGCTCCCACTCTTTCTCCCTCCTGTCTGGTTCCAGGGCTGGAGGGAGGCCTACTCACCCCGAGGACCCAGCTACTCTATAGTGGCAAGGGGCAGAGGTTCTAGAGTTTTCATCAGATGCAAGAGAACTGATAGGCCCCTCAGTCTGCACAGTCTCCGTCCTGAACACCTGAGAGGCTTTGGCTGTCAGGAAGAGTGCCCAGGTGTCTCCATCTCCCTGAGGCCTGAGGCCTTACGGACCCTTGCTGAGTTCAGCAGCAGCAGCAGCAGCCCTAGCCCTTCGACATGCACACGCGCACACACACATGTGCACACACACATACGTGTGCACATGTTTCTTTTCCTGTCCACGTCTTGCACTTTGCCCTTGTTTTCCTTTGGGGCAGTCATGGGCCTAGAGGGAAGGGACATCTGGTCTTGGGCTCATGCTTCCTGAGTGGCCTTCCACCAGCACATACTCCTGTCCCTGGCCTTCCTTTCACTCTGCTACCCATCTTGGGGAAATTTCCTCAGACCCTTCCTGTTCCTTCTTTGCCTGCCTTCCTTTTTTGGCCCCTTTCAACACTCCAAAGCCCCTAAACTTCCTCACTTCAGTTCCTTGTGGGGCTTCTCATTCTGAATCTTATCCCACCACCTGTGACAGGAACCAAATAAAGTTTTCCCAGCTGTCCTTCCTTCCCAGTCCCTCACACCTCACCTCTGAGAAGCCTCCAGACTGGCAGAGGTGCCTGGGGTGTTGAGCCTGTTTCCGGCTTTGCCACTGTACTTCTCTACACAGAAGAGGGGACACAGGGCCCTTTAGCCTTTGAGGGTTTTGGCTCTTTTGGGTTTTTTTTCTGCCTCTCTGTTCACAACCTCACTTGGAGGCTCCCTACCAGGAATAAATTCCTTCGTTCTAGCACAGAAGTAAAGGAGCATTGAGAAGGCCTTCTCAGGCAGAGCAGGAGTGAATCTCGATAGGGTCACACAACCCACCTTAGGAGGAGCAGTGCTTCACCACGGGTGCTGTGCAGGAGAGCCCAGGACAGTGCACAGGGGTCGGAGCTTAAAAGACAGGTTCTCATGAATGTAAGGCCCAGGCTGCTTCCTTTGAGGTCCTCTCCTCTGGCTGTGAAGGCCATTGACTTGGGGCTGGGGGGAAAATGGGGAGAACCTTTCTTCTTTCTGTCCCATTTGGAATTCTGGTTTTGTTTCCTTAATAAATTTTTAGTTATGAAACATAATCGACCTCTTCCTGGTCTATTTTTTGGGACTGGGGAGGGAATGCCGGTTTGGGCATGTACACCTGTGATGGGGCCCTGCCACCCACCCTGGTGCAGGGGCAAAAGAGAGCCACAGGATTAGGGACCTTGGTTACTGCTTTATTGCTGTTTGGTTGAGTATAGAAAATGGAAGCGGCTCTGGAAGAGCCTGTGTACAGAGTAGAGAATATACAAAGGGACAGAACGGGAACGAAGGAAGGAGACCTCTCTCCAGCCCAGCTAAAGTTGGGCTCAGGATAAGGGCCACCTAGGGCGCATGCAATAAATATGGTCCTGGGGGTGGGAGGGGGGGGCAGGAAGAGGAGGGGGACACCTCGGAAGCAGAGACAGATGGGCCAGGGCTGTCATCCCTGGCGCCAGAGCTGCCCACCCTGGTGGTGAGGAAAGGAAGGGTTGGCCCTGGGGCTAGTGCCACTTGTGCAAAATGAGGAACTTCACATTATCAGTCCCGGGCTGGGCAGGAGCGGGGGACGGGGAGGCCCTCCGGCCGGCTCAGTCCCCTCCCCTCTCCCCAACTGCGCCCAACGCTCCGACCCCAGCTGGGAGATTCACAGTGAGAATGGGTGTGGTCGCAAGGGCCGGAGGTAGGGCTGGGAGCATCCGAATGAAACCCTTCCCCCCACGAGCAGCGCGGAGCCGGGGGGGGGGGGGGGGGGCAACGAACCACAGGGAGAGGCAGGGTTCTCCTTTGGTCAAAGCTGATATCAAAAATATAAATCTCCCTTCCCCTATCCCACCCCCGTCCCGGGGTTTCCCCCCCTCCCCCACTGACTTCCCGGGCTAAGGCACAAAACAGTGAGGCCAGGTGAGGCGTAGAAAGGTGGGGCCACCACTGCGGCGCTACCGCTGCTACCAGTTGTTCCCGGGCTGTCAGGCAGCGCCGGGCGCACCTAGGAGGAGCGCTCTAGGCGGGAGAGAAACGGTCAATGGTCCGGCTGTCCGGTCCTGCGGCCAGGTGCGCGCCCTGGCTCAGCACCTCTGCCGCCTTATCCGGGCTGAGTCCTAGCTCTGCAGTGAATTTGGCCAGCGGGTAGAGGCTCTCGAGCGCCACCTTGGGGTCGTGCAGGAAGTGCGTGGTCTGTGCCAGCAGCTCGGCAGCTGCTGCCTTGTCCTGCTGCTTCAGGCTTAGCTGTTCAGCTGTGAGGCGGGCCACAGCAAAGACGCCCTCAGGGAAGTCCAGCTTGCCCTTGCCGTCCGGGCCAGGGACGCCAGGTAGTCCTCCCAGGCCAGCCAGCGCCCCGGCCGCGCCGGCCGCGCCACCTACAGCGTGCATCTTCATATGACTGATGAGGTTGCGCTGTTGAGCAAACTTGCCACCGCACACCTGGCACTCGTAGGGCTTCTCTCCCGAGTGGATGCGCATGTGCTCCGTGAGGCGGTACTGGCGGGTGAAGCGCATGCCGCACGCGTCGCACGCAAAGGGCTTTAGGCCCAAGTGGCTGCGCATATGGCGTGTCATGGTTCCGCGTTGCGTGAACTTCTTCCCGCAGATGGTACACGGATAGGGCCTCGTCAGCCAGTGTGTCTTCTCGTGCTGCCTCAGCGTGGCCGGGTCCTTGTAGCTCTTGTCACAGGACGCGCAGCGGTACGGCCGCAGCAGCTCTCCTAGGCCACCCGGCGGCCCAGCGACCTTGTCCCCACCGCCACCAAAGGGGGGCCCGAGGCCGGCGGCCCCAGCAGCCACCTCAGCAGCTTCTGCCCTGCCATACAACGCCTCCTCTTCTTCCACGTGAGCCTCCACGTGTGCATTCAGCTGTTCCGAGCTGGGGAAGCCTTTGCCACATGGAATGCACACGTACAGGTTGTCACCAAAGCTCTCAGGCTCACCATAAGCCAAGTGCGGGCATGGGTAGCCCTCCAGGTGGCCTCCGGGTGGGCTGGGGTCCTCGCTGCTACCAGTCTCCTCGCTGCTGCTCTTGTAGTCGTCGCCGTCGGCTCCTGTGCCTGGCCCGTCCAGGCTCCCGGGATAGCGTGGCGGGGGTACCAGGCCGAGCGGGGGACCCCCGGGTGAGGCGGCAGGATCCCCACCGCGCTCCTCGAGGCGCTCGCCCGGGGAGCCTCGATCCCGGACCAGTTCGTCGCCATAACTACCCAGGCCTGGCTCGTGCTTCATCCAGCGGTAGAGGAGGCTGGAGCCGTCGGGGCGGCCGGGGGGCTCGGGTCCCGGACTGCCACCGCTTCCTCGAAACGGGTCTGGAGTCGGTACGGCCTCCTCCAGCTTTTGGAAGGGCAAAGGCGGCAGCTGCGGCAGGGTGAGCGGTGGCTCCTTGTAGACTGCAGGCCCCGCACCCGGAGGGCTGTCCGGACGTGGAGGCAGTTCGCGCTCACTAAGCGGTCGCTCGGGGACCGAGGAACCTGGCGGGCTCTTCTTGGACAGATCCAGGCCGCAAAGCGGGGAGCAGCGACGCTCCGGGGCGCAGAGTGAGGCTGCTGGGCCCGGGCCCGAAGCATATAGCTCGGCGCAGTGGGTGTTGACCGCTGCCTCGGGGCCCGACGGCGGCTCGGCGGCAGGCGGCGGCGGCGGCCCGGCCGGGGACGAGTAGCAAGCCTGGATGACGGGCGTGGCAGCCCTCAAGCCCCTGCCGGGCCGCCCGTAAGGCGCGTAGCCGCCGCCGCCGCTGCCTCCTCCCCGCAGGTGGCAGTACTTGCCATGCCGTTTGAGGCGCTTCTTGCACAGAGCCACGAGGTCAGGGATCTGCAGGTAACTGGCAGCAGCCAGCACAGCGCCCAGGCTCGGCTCGGCGCCCGGGGCCACCGCCGCCGCTGCTGCGGCCTCAACACTGTCAGTAAGGCGGCCGGTGTAGATGAAGTCCAGCACCAGGCGGAACACGGCCGGGCTCACCATGTCATGGTCCAGGTTTAGCAGGTTGTCATGCACCACCAGGGACTTGAGGTAGGCGCTGCTGGCTGCCAGCACGTTCTTGTGAGCGCGGAAGAGGGCGTTCTGCACCACGATGATCACGTCGCACAAGAAGCCCTTGGTGCGCTGGTTGTTGAGCTGCAGCAGTAGCTGCCTCGAATGGCCAGGCGCCTCCATCGTGTCCAGCATCGTCTGCCCAGCACACTCTCCTGCGGGAGACACACACCAGCTGGGTCAGAGCTACGCAGTACAGTGCCCCTGCCTCTTGAACCCAACCCAGTCTGTTCCCCTCCGCTTCCCCTTCCCCTCAGCTGAGCAGGGGCATGGAGCACCTCGGCCTGAACAGTAGCCGAGGAGGATCAGCGGCCTCCGGGAGTGGCAGCCTAGGCCCGCTGGCCCTAGACAGAAGGAGCAGGAAGATCAAGGCTGTGGATGGAGAGGAGGCCAGGTTAGCCTATTTGTCCCAGACCCAGATGCTCCTGGGCACTGGAGCTGGGTGCTGGGAACTTCCAGGGAGAAATCTGTTAGGGCGAAATGACCCTTTCGGAGACTATTACCCGATTTAAGTAAAATGTCCGCTTCAGGAAAAGTCATTCAGGGCCGAAAAGTTTGCCCAAGTGGGGAGAAAAGGAGCCGATTTAGAAGCGCCTCCCGCCTCGAGAGAAGTTGCCCCGGTTAGGGGAAGTGATAAGGAAGACAGGAGCACGATGCCCATCCAGGCGCCGCCCTGGCCGGGGGCTGTCAGGCCTTCGTTTGGGCCCGCCGCCCCGGCACGGGGAGCGGAGACAGTGGCTGCGGTGGCGGGCAGAGCGCGAAGGCCGGGCCCCGGCGCGGGGAGGGCGTTATATCGGGGCAGGAGGCTGAGGCAGGAAGCAGGTGGGGGGGAGGGGGGAGCCACGCAGCTCCCAGGGGAGGGAGGGGGCAGCGCCCCGGGCGGGCACGGCGCACAGCCGGCTGCGGCCCTGACCCTGGCCTGCGCCCCACCCGCGTTCTGGACCCAGCCCGGGCCTCGGCTCTACATCTCTTCCCCAGCTCCCCTCCGCCCCGTCTCCCCCGAAACACTGCCGCCCCAAACTTGGGGAAAACTTTCCCAACTTCAGAAAGGGCGTGAGGAGCGCGCCGGCCCCAGCCCCTCTCCCCGGCCCCCAGTTTCTCCTCTGGGCCCCCAATTTCAGCAGCCTGGTGGCCGCGGGGACCCACACCAAACCTAAAGCCGCCCTGCCCTCCGGCGAGCACGCCCGCCCCTGTTCCCCGCCTGGCCCGCAGGGCCTCGCCGGCCCGTTACCTGCGGCGGCAGCCCAGCCCGGCTTCCCTCCCTGAGGCGGTGGCAGCTCCTAGCCTGCGCCCCACCCGCCCCGCTGCCAGGCGCCGAGCTGTGCCAGGGCAGCGCCCCTGCCAGCCCCGCCCGCCGGCTCCCCTTGCCTTCCCCTCTCCTCCCCAGCCCATGTGCGGGCAGAGCCGGCCCCGGGCCGCTGACCCCGCCGTGAACCCGGCGCCGAGCAGCAGTCGGGCCATCCCGAGTCCTCTAGGGAAGACACTTAGAGCCCCAAGCGCCAGCCGCGACTGGGGCGCCCACGCCTGAGGATGCTCCTGAGGCGGCCGGCGCGCGAGGACCGGACTGTCCCGGGTCCCTGGCCCTTCCCTGTCGCCAACTCCAGGACCCACCTGGGGGGCATGTCGGAAGCCCCGGGCCCGGCTGCCGGCGGATCCAGGGGGGACGTGGCTGCAGTGCGCTGCCCTCCGCCCGCCGGGCCCCCGGTCGGTCTGTCTTGCCGGTCCGTCCTCCCCGCGTCCTGATCGCGTCTCAGCCCCTCCGCGCTTTTCGCACACTCTTATCTGGAGCGGCCCGAACCGGCAGACGCTGCTGCGGCCATGGCGCCACCTCGCGGCCGCGCGGGGCTGTGTACGGCTGGGCTGCGACCTCTGGCGCACACCTGGGCTGGAGGCTTGCAGATGCGGAGCTGAGCTGGAGATCTTGAAGGTTCGCGCGCTTCCAGATGTGCCCACCTGGAGACCCAGATATCGATCGGACCTGGGAGTCCCGTAAACCTTGGGGTTTTGTGCTGAGTGCTTCCGAGTACATATTTAAAAGTAATATTGCACCAATTCGGAAAAGGTTCTGTCTTCAAATGGGGAACTCAAGCCAGGGCTGGTGGCGCACTCTTGTAATCATCTTAGCATTCACTCGGGAGTTGGAAGCAAGAGGACCAGGAGTTCAAGGTCAGCCTCTACTACATGAGGCCCTATCTTTAAAAGGGGGATCGGGTTGGAACACTACTGACAGTATGTTGTGAGAGGGCGATTTTAGAAATCTTACGTGAGTTGAAGGTAAATAAGTTCGGAGCCGGACGAGGGTGGCTTTTATTAGGCATTTCTGAGCACCATTATTCACTTGAACTCACTGGGGAGAAAAATTCCAACTCTCCCCCAGACACATGTTATCAGTATGCATATCATAAACCGTCCACATTCAAACACTGTCCCAGCAGTGACACTCGAGGGTGCGCATGTTTACACAGGCAGTCCGCCCCTCTCCCGGAGTCCCAATGTCTTGGGCTTCTGAAGAGGCTAGTATGTGAAACAGGGAAGAGGACCTACCAAAGAGCCCTCCCCGAACTTGCCGGTCTCCAGAAGGACCCTAGAACCCTCCACTGGACGTAGCTGGACAAAGCCCCCTTGGGACATGCCTCTCAACTCCCCCACCCCCCATCTAAACAGTTTTGAGGGATCCTAAACTGTTCCAATACACCATTCGAGAGATATCACGAGAACCGGCGGCTTGAGACCCCCCTCAAAAAAAAAATCCTATACGCCACATGAAGGAGGGCTCAATTCATGTTGGCGACGCCTCTTCTAGGAGGGAGGGGACCGTGCACCAGCTCTTGGGTGCTCACCGGAAATGTCCCTGCATAGCGGGGCGGAGGCACAAGCACCGTTACAGGCACCGCGCCTCCGTGGCCCACGCTCCGCCTCTTCCCCGCACCTCCTGACCCCCGCCCACACCACAGGGGGGGTCCCCCCAAACCGCCCACAGCTTCTTATTGGCTGTGCCTTCCTCCGTGGCCAAGCCGGAGAGGCTGGGGTGCAGAGTTACTATGGTAACCAATGAGGTTCCGGGGATCTCATCTCTCAGAGGCCTTGGAGAGCTTAGCAACCGCGCGGAGCTCAGGGCGGGTGGGGGCTGCGCTTGCCGCTCCCCACGCTGTCCTCGAGCCCCCACTCCCCCGCTTGAGGTAGTGGCTGAGTCACTCGCCCGGAGCCCGCCGGCCTGGCCTCTAGCTGTACCAGTGAGACACCAAGGTCTTGGGCGCCCCCTAGAGGCTGCGTTTCTTTGGCCGGGGACTTTAGCGCCAGGCCTAGGCTTCTGGTTCGAAGAGTCCTCAAGGCTCACCAGGCTTTCGCGGCGGTGTGCTCCGGCTCCATCTAATCCACTTACTACGTTGTGTCTCCGAACAGTGTCCATACAAGACAAACACTGCAGTCCCACAGTGGGCTCCGCAATTTCTGAGCTCTGGGAGAACTGAACAGGATCTCTGTCGACGGATATGCCTTGGGTCTGAAGCGGAAGTGTAATGGGGTGTTGGGGATAAGAAGGCTCCCCAGAAGTGCTCTTAGGGATGAGTTTTGACAATTATGAGTTCTCCCACCAAATCAGAGGCCAAATCCCAAACGGCAAACAAGGGTGTCTCTGATGTTGTCTCTTTTAAATCTTTTCTCCTTTTAATGGGATTAGATCATGTGAGTCTGGAGAGAAGTCTCTGTATGTCTTTTACACAATGAAGTTTATCCACTGGTTCACCCATACGAGGTCGGCTGGGTCTCAGTTCCTGCTTATTTCATCCCTCTCCATCGACTCAAGTCCTTCTTGCGATGTTATGGGACCAACCACGAATGGGAACAACCCAAGTTTCTCCTCCGTGTACTCCCCTCTCCTCTCCTCTCCTCCTCCACGCCCCCCATCACCGCAGTCTGAGGTCTATGTAGCCTCGTAGCCTTGAACTCACAGATCTGTCTACCTCCCACGTGCTAGGATGCACGCCACCATGCCCCTCCTTTTAACTCGGCTTTCCCCTTCTTCCTGAGCTCCTCTGGTCATCCTGGTGCAGCTTTCTCCTCTCCGCGAACGCATGACGCCCCCATTTAGAGCCTGAAGATAGAATCGGACTGTTCTAGAGAACCTGCTTCACATCATAGGAGCCCTTTAGTCAATTCTGATTCTCTAGAAAGGGGTACCCTGCCGCCGTCACCACCACCACCTCCACCTCCACCCCCCGCCAAGTTGTTGAGCCCCTTAGTCTCCTTCCCTCTCTCACAGGTTCTGCCTATGCAGTCCTCCTATGCTGACGTGGCCCCTCAGCGCTGTGCTGGGCACTGCCAAGTTGTGCTCTCCAGCATTTGGCAGGCTAGCCCTTCCTTTCGTGGATACCCCAGACATATATTTCCCAAACTCTTACAGAGGATCTTCTGCTCATTTCTTTCTTTCTTTTTTTTTTTTTTTTCTTCTGCTCATTTCTAAAGTCCAGACCACTCTCCTAAACTCCCTGATTTTCCCCGTGGCTTCCACCATCTGACTGGTACCTTTCCTCCTGTGGCCGTCAGGAAGCCTTCCCAAACTCCTAGGCTTCCCCACTCTTCTTTGCCCAGCCCCTAGATGTCAAAGTCCGAGGTGCACTCTACTCCCCTCCTAAACCGATCCAGTCTCATTCCCTTGCTCGCACCCCCCCACACACACACACACCAAGAGAGAGAGAGGACACCACAGTGGCCAAATGGTATTGAATGGTAGTGATAGCATCGCGGGGCATCTTCTGGCGTCATAGGGCTGTCTGGTCTAGGAAATGAGCAGTGTGTTTTGGGGCTACCAAGGGAGGACCCCTGAGATCCAGGCGAAAGAGGACTGAGATCCTAGGACTTTCAAAGCCCCGGAAGGGAAGAGTGAATAAACGCGTAACGGGCCGCACCCTCCCTGCACTATTCTCCCCCAGCCCGTCGCCTGCAGTTCCGGAAAGTTAACCCCTTGGAGGCCAAGCCTGGGGTTACGTACTCCCCTACCCAATCCTGCTTCCCCGTGCGCACCCTCCTCCCGCTCCCAACTCCCTGTCGCTTCGTCCCGTCCTCCCCTACGCCCCCCCTCCCCGCTTGCCACTATAAATAGCCTCTTTTCCCGTTTCCTAAATTCTCTGCTGACGTCGGCAGCGCGTCAGTGTGTAGGAGCCGCGGCCGCATGAATGAGCCGCCGCACGAGTACTACGCGCGCCTATAAAAGCGGCGGCGCCGGCCGGGCTGCGGGAGGCAAGCCGGCACTGGTGCGACGCGGCCCGACAGGTAAGGACCCACGGTCAGTCGGAGATGGGCTGATGCGCGGACACCATGGGAGGGCAAAGAGTGGAGCGGAGGGGCGGCGGGTTGGAGGGTGACTCCGGAGTGAGCATGGGGGCAGAGTGGGAGGGACGAAGGTTCCTTTCAGCTTGGTGGACCAGGGGCCGGCGGCTGACCCAACCCTCTGCAGCACCTGCCGAGCACCCAAATGCAGACGCAGACACTCTGGAGAAGCATCAAGCGGAGAACCGAGCCCCCGACTCCATTTCCCGAGGCTGAGCGGCTCCTGCGCCATCCTTTCAAGAAAGTGGGGAGAAGGTGCTGGCGTCTCAGGAGACGCGCCCCCTCATTTTCTCCCCTGTCCGCAGAGCGGTGACTCAGCCTAGATGGCCCCGACTGACTGAGCCAGGCCGCCCACGACAGACAGACACACACCTCGGCCCTGCGGCTCTCTTGGGACCCCCGTCCCGCATGCTGCCCACACGCCCCTTCCCTGTCCCGTCCCGTCCCGTCCCATCCGACTGTCCCACTGAGCTCAGGACTTCCCGCCTCTGCAAGCGGAGCTGTCCTCTCAGGACCAGGCGGGGGCGGGGCTTCGACCAGGCCGCCCCGCCCTACCCCCCCACCGCTCCCCACCGCCGGAAGTGCCTCCCCACTGGGACATCTTTGACGTCACAGGACTCTGACGTCACGGTCGCGTGTCTGTCCGCGCGCGCTTGGGCGGAGGGAGGGGGCCTGAGAAGCAGCATCACTCTCAACTGCGGGCGACGGGATATCCCCGCCCGGGCAGCGCGCCGGCACCTTGGCTCTAGACTGCTTACTGCCCGGGCCGCCCTCAGTAACAGTCTCCAGTCACGGCCACCGACGCCTGGCCCCGCCCCAGGACCGCCGACCCCCAGCCCCTCCGCGCCTCCCTGCGCCGCTGTCCGCGGTGCTGATGCAGCGCAGGCGCCTCCCTCGGGCACGCCCGTCCAAGGTCCCCGTGGGTTACAGTGGGCGCTAGCCCCGCAGACACTAGCGCTACCCCCGCCGCCCGCGATGCTGACGTCAGCCTGAAAGCCCCGCCCCCGCGTCTCCAGGGCAACCGTGGCTTTCGATTGTTACTGTGGGAACCGGAGGTAACAGTCTACAGCCATGGTCGCCCCGCAGCACGCCCACGCTCCCCACCACTCCCGAGTTCTGCCAGCCTGGGTTTGGGCAGATACAGAGCAAGAGGAGGCGGGGCGGCGACGCAACATCCGATGTATCTGCGGAGGTGGCAAGAGATGTGCTCAGAGAGGCGGCCTGCTAGGCTGCTGCGCATCTTCCTCAGCCACAGCAGCAGATCCACGGAGTGTCTGACGATCCTCCTCAGTGACTGTCCTGTCTTCCCAGTCGAGGTATCGCTGCCTAAGGTGGCGAGAAAATGGGTGGTTCTTATCTCAGGAGTGGTGAACTGATGGGATCAGGAGTCCTGTAAGAAGGAAGAAATCACTTTTGCCTGCAGAGAGCTGAGGGGGGGAGGAGAGGGAAGCTTTATTACACCTCCAGAGCAGGCAAAGGGAACAGGGCAAAGAATCCATTTCCTTATAGAGCCACAGCCTCCCCTTAACTCTGTCCCCCAACTTTCTCCTGAAACATAATTAAAAGGGTCCTTAACACAGCAAAAAGCTGGCAGGCTAGTAAAGTTCACCTGGTCTCTAATGCATTGTCTGAAGGTATCAGCCAGCACTCTCCCCTCAGCCAGTCGAGTTCTTCAAACGTGCCCCAACAAGGAGTACCACAGAGGCTGCAGGTAAACGCTCTGTGGCTGGGGCTGTTGAGAGACTCTGATAGGGCACTGTCTTTCCGCAGAGCTTTAGAAATCCTGGGTGTAATCAAGATGCAGAAAACAAGTAGATATTCTGAAGAGAGGACAAACCTTTTGCAGATCGAACCCATCAGACGATGTGGTTAGGTTGACTATACAATTCTGTGTTTGTTATCCTAGAAAGCATTTAGTATAAACCATGCCCTCCTTCCCGACGTTACACAGTAGAAAGTGGAGGCCCAGGTTGGGCATTTAGCCTATAGCAAGTGGTACATTTTGCTTACCTTTTGCTGGACAGCAGAGAAACCAACCAAAAGCAGGAGCAGCAGTATGTACCTACAGTCCCAGTTGCCCAGGAGGTTGGGGCAAATGAACTCTTGAGCCCAGAAGCTCCAAGCTAGCCTGGACAATAAATTTGAGATCCATGTCTCAAAACAAGTGGAGGGGGGTAATGATAACAGGCAAGAATGTAAACTTTGGGGTCTGAATCATCCAATCTTGAGTAAGATACTTAGCCTTTCTGTGACTGTTTCCTCGATTGTAAAGTTCAGTTATTTTTTTTTTTTTTTTTGGTTCTTTTTTTCGGAGCTGGGGACCGAACCCAGGGCCTTGCGCTTCCTAGGTAAGCGCTCTACCACTGAGCTAAATCCCCAGCCCCGTAAAGTTCAGTTATTAATGACAGTACTTTCTCCATGAAATTAGACAATGGGGCAGGGGTGCTGGGCACACAGCTCTGTGGTACAGTCTGTGCCTAGCATGCTTAAGGTCCTGGCACCAGAAATAAACGAATTAAGCTGTGGTGGGGCATGCTTTTGTTATATCCCAGCTCTTGGGAGACAGAGATAAGTGGGTTTCTGTGAGTTCAAGGCTAGCCAGAACTACAGTGAGACCCTGTCTCAAAAATAAGTTAGATGACAGCCTTCTACTTGTCCATTGCTTGGTTTAGTTAATTCTCAATAAAATGCTACTTCTACCTCTGGACCTTATCTGCCTGGGCTATACATAAATGTTAGGGCACTGGTTTCTCAGGGGACCTTCTTTTTCTCCTCCCCAGAGGGTTTTGAATCACATTAGAGGCTTTTAATTTTTTTTTTTTTTTTTAAAGATTTAATATATATGAGTGCAATGTAGCTGTCTTCAGATTCACCAAAAGAGGGCATCAGATCCCATTACAGATGGTAGTGAGCCACCATGTGGTTGCTGGGAATTGAACTTGGGATCTCTGGAAGAGCAGTCAGTGCTCTTAACTGCTGAGCCGTCTCTCCAGCCCTAGAGACTCTTTCCTAATAGCACGTACTTACTAGACTTAAACTTCTACTCAAGGCTGTCGCTTGCAAATAGCTGGTGAGGAATAACCAGGGACAAATAGGTCTAGTTTTCTCTAGGAATTCCAAGTTTAGCCAATGTTCCCCATGTAAGTGGCTCATGGGGTGCACACGTGGTAGTGTTGAAGTTCATTCTGCACGGTGGGAGGTAGCACTCCACTTGTTGGAAATCATAACTGCTCTGATTCTTGGGATCTTTACTTCAACATGAGCACTTCTTTCTGTCCCACCTAATGCAGCTCTACTTGAACCCTCTCCTCCCCTCCCTTCTTCCTGGTAGAGCCAGGGCCTAGAGACCACGCACATGGACCTTCACCTTTATAGGGCTACCCAGGAGTACGAGTTATCCTTTTCCCCAGCTTGAGGTTGACTCACAGAGACAGCCTATGATTGCCAGTGGGTCTGAGTACTGATTTGCAGATCCACCAACCATTTACAGAAAAGCAAAGACTACTGATAGGCCAAAGCCAATGGGGTTTATAGCAGTCCATCTGTTCAATCTCTTTTTGTCACAGAAGCAATCCCTAAAAGACGAGAGCAAGGCACAAAGACTAACTTCCCACCCCAGCCTTGTTACAAAGGGATCTAAAATCAGTAAATGGGACTTTGGGGTATAATTCCAGTCTATCCTTCTGTGAAACTTTAAAATATTTAGTGTGTACAACACTGCATGTGTTGGCAGCCAATGCCTTTCCTGTTGAGCCATCTTGCTGTCTTTTGGTGGAAGTCTTAAGACCTGAAGAAGCCAGAGGCCTTTTTAAGTGGAGTTTTTAAGTGGAGTTTGAGGGAAGGGTATACCTGGGAAGACTCTGCCTTGGTCATCTTTTTGTTTTGTACAAACAAAAGCTACAAAAAGTGTTTCTGTGTAGCTCTGGCTGTCCTGGAACTCCATCTGTAGACTAAGGTGGCCTCAAACTCAAGAGATCTGCCTCCTATCTCTGCCTCCAGAGTGCTAGGATTAAAGACATATGCCACTGCCACCTGGTAGTTTTTTTAAATAAGGTTTCTCTATGGAGACCCGACTGTCCTCTGCCTGTATGTAGCACCACAGCCATTGGTCACTGACTTTTTTTTTTTTTTTTTTTCCGGGGCTGGGGACCGAACCCAGGACCTTACGCTTCCTAGGTAAGCGCTCTACCACTGAGCTAAATCCCCAGCCCCAAGGTCACTGACTTTTAATTCTCTTATTTTTGTTTGTTTTATTTATGCTGTCTTCAGACACACCAGAAGAGGTACAGATGGTTGTGAGCCACCATGTGGTTGCTGGGAATTGAACTCAGGACCTCTGGAAGAGCAGTCAGTGCTCTTGACCACTGAGCCATCTCTCCAGCCCGGTCACTGACTTTTAAGTACATGTCATGTGCATCCCCGAGACCTGGAGTTAGATCCTCTGGAACTAAGCACTTTAGATGTTTGTGAGTTACAATGTGGACACTGGGAACTGAGCCTGGGTCCTCTGAAAAAGCAGCCTGTGTTAACCAAAGAACCATTTCTCTAATCTATGCCTTGAAACACTTGTGTGTCAAGGAACATATATTATTCCAAGAAGGATGTGGGGTATCTGGCCAACTCTTAACCCTTGCTCAGTGACCAAGCTCCCTAGAGGATATTGTGGCTTAGGACTGGATAGGCACCTTGTGACATCTTAGAAAAAAACTGTCTTTCAGAGGCAGAAATCAAAGCATGCCTGTGTGTGGCAAGACTGGGCACTGGGCAGGAGAAGAAAAATGACAAGAGGTTAAGCCGGGTGGGCTCCTTAAGCTTAGACTTTCTCAACACATCAACTGTTAGGAAAAGGCAGCTTACTCTGGGCTGTCCTTGGCCTCTATCCATCCTACAGTACTACCAAAGCCCTCAGGCTCAGAGTTAAGACGGACGGAACAGCTATGGAAGAGAAAGCAAAGACCGAAGTCAGGGACCAAAAGGAAGCCAACTCCCAATTCTCAGGAATCAGGATGGAGGAAACCTAAAAGCGGATGGGCCCCAGCAGAGCCTTGCCAAGTGTTCTCTCCCCAAACTCCTCAAATGTAAAACTTTCTGACTCAGTCACCAAGGTATCTGGCTTCCACAGAATGATGGTGAAATGGCTCAGCAGGCTGGACTTGCCAAGCCCAATGATGAGAGTTCAGAAAGACGGCATTCAGTTGAATCGCCTCCCTGCAGTTACCCTCTGACCTCCACAATAAGCCAAATTCAGATACAAAACGACTTCTACCAAAAAATGTGTTCTGGGGGGCTCACAGCTGCATGTAGTTGCTAGTTCAGTGTTGCCCTGGGGTCTGTGCAGGAGAAAGACATTCAAAATCTAAACCTTTATTGTTTGGCAATCACAGGGTGACAGCCCCTACTTGCCCACCACTGTCTTCTCACAGGCTCTGTGGTCTTGTGTGTGTCCTGAGAACTGACAGTTGTCTTTTAACTAGCCATGGTGAGGAGTGCCCCAGCAGGGCATTAGACAACCAGCTGCTAGAGAAGTGGGAACAGTGCAGAGACATTTGTCAATCCTTCATTCTGCAAACTGATCCAAGAACTTAAGGTAGGCCTGACGATGGGATGCCGCTGCAGGAATGAAATGACCACCGGAGTGGGTGAGAGTGACGGCTCCAAGGAATCGGCTAGCCAATTGCATACTCTCCTGAGAAGGGATGACTCGATCAGTATCCCCAAAAACATGAAGTGAAGGCAATGATATGGGGCTCTGCAGGATGGGTTCCTTATGGTCAAGGCCTCGGGGACAGAACCCCGACACAAGTATGATAAATCTTGGCAAGGGGAAGCGAGGATCACCTGCCTGACCCAGGGCACACACAAAAGCTGCTAATGCAGCCCCCTGGCTGAAGCCAAGAAGTCCATCAAAAGGCCCCAGCTTGTCAAGGGCCTGTGCCACCGTTTCCAGGGCCGCCTCCAGACCCCTGCACACTGTGGGCTCTTCCAGAGCAGAGAAAACGTCTGCTTCCTCTTCAGAAAACCACCAGCCTCGAGGTTGCTCCTCTGGAGAACAGGGCCCTAGAAACAGATGGGAGAAGAGCACAGAATCAGGGCTAGAGAGTAAGGTGAGAGGAAGAAGGCAGAGCTTGGGAAAGACACAGCCAGAGGCCTTGGGGGTGGGGAGGGAGGGACCTGGTATGGACTGAACACAGATAATGGAGGAAGCCTGGGAGCTCAGACTAGAGCCCTGTTTAAACTAAGTAGTCTAAGGGGTTTGGGTGTGCTAAGGGGACTAGCTTATCTCACCCGAGTCTGTCCCTGCGCCCTCGGAAGCCGCTGCCTCGGTTACCGGGTGTGGCCCGCTGAGGCACACGAGCTCTGCGTGACCCCGCAGCGCTTTTCTTAGCGCCCCAGTCTTCTCACGGAAGCCCCGTTCGCTCTGCCGGAAGCCGGCGAGGCACAGTACTCTCAGGGTCTGCCGTGCCGCCATGCTGCAGAACCGGAAGCATGTCTTCCCAAGCGGAAGTAGAACCTGCAAGGGGGTTGGCCCGTTGCCGGCAACACCCCTAAGGCGGGACTCAGAGAAGGCGGGGCACTCCGAAAACAAAACCGTGGGGCGTGGCTGCAAATACCTGCTGCTCCAGACCTCTCAGGGAGCTGGCGGTGTAGCTTTCTGGTCTGCGCAGCTGCAGCCCTCACAGGCCGGGACTGGAGAGTGGCCTCTGGACCCCTGCTGCACCTGAGGTAGCCAACCAATCCAAGTCTCTCCACTGAGAACTCCACCCGGCTCCCTTGCATTTCCCCCGGTGTCCTCAGGGCGGCGGCCGTGGATCACATCACCCCAAGGCTGCGCCTGTGGGCTGCCTCTGAGCCCTCCTTAAAGCCCGCGCTACCTTGTCGGATGCAGGCTGGCAGAGACCCCTGGGTGCTCGGTCCCGACCATGGTTCACTGTCCATGGCCCTAAGGAGCTGCCAGCGTAGAAGTCCATAGGGTAGGGTTGCTGCCAAGAAATCTCTTTCAGGGCCACAGCTGCCTAGGGAAGAAAAGACAATGATGCTAATACTTTTTTTTTTTTTTGTCCCTGCATTAGCAAATTTGACCAGGGCCTATGAAGGGTGTGTGAGGTGGAGAGACTCGCAGCTACATACACATCGAGTCAAATGTGATGGCTCATGGCTCCCAGCACTTGGGAAAGAGACCTGGGCTCTACAGAAGACCACGTCTTAAATACAAACAAAAACTACACAGCAAGATGGTGGCCCAATCTCAGAACCCACGACCCTAAATGCTGCTCAGCCACGCCGCCAGTCATCTCAAAACCCTCCCTCGACAGGAAGTACAAAGCCCACTACCCTGCAAACTTTCAAAATGTGGTTGTTACCTCGTAGGGTGTCAGCAGTGGCTTGGGAAAGGCTGAGCCCCAGTCAATGGAGAGGCGTGGACATGCCACCTGCACCCACCTAAGGAGGTAAGATGTGACATGGGTCAGTCAGTAGTGGCATACTCCTCTAATCACAGCATTCAGGAGGCAGAGGCAGGCTGATTTTTGAGTTTGAGGCCAGCCTGGTCTACAGAGTGAGATCCAGGACAGCCAGAGCTACACAGAGAAACCCTGTCTCTAAAAAGCCAAAAAACAGAGTTGCCATGGTCATGGTATCTCTTCACAGCAGTAAGATATGACATGAAAGATACCTCTCTCTCGGGTACATCAAAGAACACAACAGTGTCTCAATACACTCATTTGTCAGGATGTATTGATCCAACTATAGTGTTGGTAAGGTAACTGTATAGGATTGCCTTGTAAACCAAGGACTTGACCATAACTCCCATTAAAAAGAAAAAGTGGGGCTCGAGGGATAGCTTAGCAGTTAAGGAAGCTGGCTGCTCTTACAGAGGATTCAAGCTCAATTCCCAACACCCACAAAGTGGCTCACAACCATCTAAAGTAAAAAGCAAAAGTATGTATGAGTATGAGAGAAAATGAGTGTGTGTGTGTGTGTGTGTGTGTGTGTGTGTGTGTGTGTGTGTATGATGATGGTGATGATGATGGTGGTGGTGGTGGTGATGATGATGATGATGATTGATGGTGGTGATGATGATGGTGGTGGTGATGAGGATGAAGTACACTTGTACTCCAGCACTGAGGAGATCCAGCACAGGTAGACTGTCAGCCAGTCTACTTGTCAAGCTCCAGTGAGAGATCCTAAAAAAAATGGGTAGACACCAAAGCTCCACACAAACAACATATGCAAAAGAAAAAAAAATCCACCTTAATGAACTAAAACAACGGTCATCAGACCTTCACTCCATAAGCCATCTCCCCAGCTCTCTTACACTCATCCCACCAGACTACTATGATGGCCATAGATACTAAGATAGATATTAAGATTTCATGACAAGGCGGTTCCTAAGCCCCCTTAGCTGGTCACCATGCATAGGTAAGGTGAGGGAACTCACACGTCCACCGAAGGAAGTAGACTGAGCTTGCTGGGGAAGATCTCAGAGAGAAGCAGCCTCAGGAAAGGAAGTCCCAAGTTTCTGAGCTGAGATTCCAAGTGCTGCTGAGAGAAGCAGTTTGAGCTGAAATGGCCAAAGCTAGATACTTCAGCCTACTGGTTTCTCCAGCTTCTTTCCTGTCAGCCCCTCCACCTGATGCTGAGCCCTCTCACCTCCAGGACCTTGGGACTTCCCTGGCGGCCCAAAGTTCCCAGAATAAGGCCCCAGAACTTGGCTGAGCGTGCAGCAGCGATGGCTTCCTGACGAGTGGCCTGCATGCGCTGATGGTCATAGTATTCTCTGGATAGGACTTTGCTATATGGGTCGTACCTGGAAAAGTTGTCAGGATCACTGACAGCCCAGAGTCAGCTAAGTGCACTCTAGAGAGGAATTTGGGAAATCTGGCCTTATTAGGGAACAAGGATTATTACTGAGATCAGTAACCACAGAGATCAGCCCTGCAGCTGGGGCAGGCAAGAGCAAGGTAGTGTTTTAAGAGCTTGGGGTAGGGGCTGGAGAGATGGCTCAGTGGTTGAGAGCACTGGCTGCTCTTCCAGAGGTCCTGAGTTCAAATCCCAGCAACCACATGGTGGCTCACAACCATCTGTAATGAGATCTGATGCCCTCTTCTGGTGTGTCTGAAGACAGCTACAGTGTACTTATATATAATAAATAAATAAAATCTAAAAAAAAAAAAGAGCTTGGGGTAGTGTTTTAAGAGCTTGGGTCTAAATTCCAGATGTGCTTCAGTTAGAGCTGCCTGCCATTTAGTGATCAGGGAATGAGGGCCTCCAGGGCAGACTCTCACCCCTCCACACATGGTCAGCCCTCCCTAGCCCTTACCGGTAACTAGGTATATTAGGGTTGGCGATCATGACAGACTCCAGATGGAAGCGGCCATCTCCAAGATACCTGCAGGGTGGGAAGAGTGTGTAAGCAAGGTAATGGGATAGCAAAGGGGTGCCCTGGCTTACAGGTCCTGAAGGCTGCATTCTTCAGCCACACATGCTGTCGAGTCTATGAAAACTGACAACAGTCCCCGAGTCACCTTTTCAGGCCTCTATACCTTTGCACTATATGTACGGAGCTGGACTTAGCTGCAGCAGTCTTCCAGGGCCAAAGAAAGGCCACCTGGGTCCAAGAGCGTAATTTGAAAGCTGGGGAATAGAGGTTGTGTTTAAGATGTATATATGTTCAAGGCTGGAGAGATAGATGGATCATTGGTTAAACGCACTGGCTGCTCTTTCAGAGGATCTGAGTTCAATTCCCAGCACCTACAACAGTGATTCACAGTCACCTGTAACTCCTTTTATTTATTTATTTATTTATTTATTTATTTATTTATTTATTATATATAAGTACACTGTAGGTGTCTTCAGATACACCAGAAGAGGGCATCAGATCTCTTTACAGATGGTTGTGAGCCACCATGTGGTTGCTGGGAATTGAACTCATGACCTCTGAAAGAGCAGTCGGGTGCTCTTAACCGCTGAGCCATCTCTCCAGCCCGTAACTCCTTTTCTAGAGGATATAATGCACTCTTTAGACCTCCAAATGGACCAGGTATACATGTGGCGAACATACAAGAAGGTGAAACATACATACAATAAAGAGTGTCAGTGGTCAGCAGAGTGGTGGCATCTCACAGAGGACAGAAGGAGGATCTCTGAATCTGAGGCCAGCTTGATCTACAGATGAACTGCAGGATGACCAGAGCTACACAGGGAAACCCTGTCTAGGAAATCCAAAGATGTATATAAAGAGGTTCCAGGGTACACACTGGCTATTCTTGGCCCACAGCAGCACTGATACAGTACGGAGCTATAACCATGTCTTGTACTTTATGAGTAAGTATCTAAGACACCTACACTGTTGCCATATTACAGGAGAGAACCCAAGGACTTTAATACATTTGCTCAAGCTAGGCATAGTGGCTCACGGCTGGGGATCTCTGTGAAACTGAGACCAGCCTGGGCTATGCAGTGAGTTCCAGAACAGCAAAGGCCACAAAGTAATGTCTCAAAAAAACAAAACCCATTTGCTCAAAGCTCAAAAGCTATCTGAGACTGGATACTAGGTTCCACCACCAGGCCACACAGAATATACCCTCAGAGATACCCCAAGATAAGTCACCCATGGCAGCTGCTGCTCTCTCGCGCCAACATGCACCCTGAGGCCTCAGAAGATGGGTATTCATTATGCTGGCACCAGTACATGGGGAATGCCCCTCGGGGAGCAAGGCTGCCAGGCCTGGGCTGTGGAAGTCCTACATGTGGGCCTAAGGGCAGGATTATCCTATGTAGTTGTAGCCAGACCTGTGGGACCAGTCCCAGGGGTGGTGGCAGAGTGCCCTTCCTTCCTTGCCAGCAGCTAGGAAAGGACTTCCATCCTCAGTCCCAGCCGGAGGAGCTGTTGGCTGTGAGGCTGGCTGCATTCACACGACATTAAGCATTTCCATTACCTAAAATAATTAGGCAGCAGGAGACACACTGCTCCTGCTTGTTAGCTGTCCGGATGCTAAATTAATGGGGCTGCAGCCTGGGCGTGCCCATCCATCTTCCCCAATTACATCCTCTCCGTTTCCACCCATCCCAATTCCCCATCGGGCCCTCTGAGTCCTGTCCCCATCCTCAGCATAGCCTTCTGGATGAAGGATGGACCACTGAAGAGTACAAAAACTTCAAGTGTGGGCCACACTTGGGCCCCATCTTCCAAGGTGACTTTGAGCACACAGATTAGGAACTTCAGACTAGCCTCTTTCCCTGAAAATGTGTCTACAAACTAGTCCCATTTTCCACTTACACAACAGCTTCCACTTCCTTGGGTAGTCGAGGGGACGTGCAGCCTAAGATCTCCCCAGGGGACAAGGGCTTGCACTGTGGGACACTGATGTGATAATCAGCTTTCAGCTCCTGGGCAGCTGCCTGTATTGATAATGAAGGAAGGGAAGCTGGGAGACAGCCAGGGCCAGAGTTACAGCCTTAAGCACCAGGCCAGGAGCACCCTGGAGTAGCCTCTCCACAGTTACCTGTAAAGTTGACACAAACTGAATGGTGCTGACCAGAGCAAGCGAGCTGCCTGGGGTGAAGGTGAGGCGGACCGAGTCCAGAAGGTGGGCAGTGTCTATCCGGATATCCACAAAGACATACAGCACACGGAAGTCTTGGACTGAGGTGTCCATGGGGACTACGGGGAAGAGTTCAAAACAAGTGTTCTGAAAGGCAGGAGGAGCAAGGATCCTGGCCCAGTCCCAGTCTTAAGAGTAGCCAGTGGCTTCAGCTTGGGAGGGATTCAGGGAGAAGTGAGGGTCACATTCTCCTCTTAGCTGGGTGCCCAGCTTGTTCTCTCAGAAACAGCCTTTCAGACACCTGCCAGGTGTGCTCGCTCACACCTAATCCTAGCAGCTGAAACAGGAGGACAGCTGTTAGGTTCCAGGCTCCCTGGGCTAGAGAGTGACACTGTCTCAAAAACCAAACCAAACAAAAACATCAGACACGCACATCTGAGACAGCAGCATGATTTCCAAGGCAGCCAAATCCAAAGGCACAAGTCACCTGCAAAGCAGCAAGACCAAGGCCACCCTGGAAACCAGAGGGGACTGTGTGCTTGCAAAGCACACAGCACACTGTACGCAGCAGAGAAGATCAGCTCTCAGCCTGCCTTCCTGCCACTATTCTGTGTCCCAGCCCACCATACCTAGGCAGCTGTGGCCATAGTGCACCAGGAAGTCAACTCCCAAGGCCCTTGCAGTGAAGTCGTCCACACAGCATGCTCCGTAGGTCACATCGCCCATCACCATCACCTCAGCCTTTGTGAACCTGTAGGGATGGGGTTGGGGCACAGCACAGCAGACCCAGTGTGAGATGGGAGACAGTTCTCCCTCTGGAGGTATCTCAGGGCCCAGATCTCCTGAGTTGGCAGCTGCCAACCAAGAGTAGGAGGGTGCATCTGCCACCTCCCTCAGCCCTGGCAGCAGCTCCTCGAACAGTTGCCATGTGAGGATCTGTCTGCAGCACCCTGTCCAGCCTTAGACTGCAAGACCCCTAACCCTCAGAAGTACATGTGCATAGTAAAGACAGACCCCTGAGACTCACCATCCTGCCCAGGGCACGTAAAGATCCCCCTGACAAGCTCTGGCATTACTGTTTGTGTAGGCATGGATGTATGTGGAGGCATGGCCTCCCCCTTGCCCAGACCCCACCAGCTCCCCACCCATAGGTAAGGCCATGGGTGCCCAGGATGGGGAGGACCCATGCGCAGCTCCCCCACAGCACATGGTGCTGCCTACACTCCTCATGCAATCAGGAAGAGTGGGCTCTGGACAGCACATTGTTATGAGATCTGCTGCCAGGACTGAATCACTGGGGGGCAGGGTGGTAGAAAAGACCCTGCACCCCCAATTCACCGCTGGGACAGAACAGGAGGCTTAGCTCTCTTAGGAAGTGACCATACCTGGGCATAGATGCTGGCTCTGTAAGTGGGTGCCCCCGTTCTTCCTCTGGGGTGCAGTGGAGGAGGCTGAACTGCTGCCAGTCTGCCCCCCTCCTCCACCCCCTTCCCCAAATCAGGCTGTGCACAGAAGCAGATTATTCAGCTCCTTAGAATGCAGCCCAGGCTCTGAGTCAGCCAGAGCACTTAATTTTTTATAGATTAAAATGTATGCAAATTGGCCTGAGCCCCAGAGAGCATCCCCAAGGGGCAAGAGGGTGGGAGCAGGGAAGTGGGTCTGTGGTGGTAGGGAGGGAGAAGGGTGAGGGCAGCAGCAGGGAAGTGGGAGGTTCCCAGCATGAGATGACCTCCCCTTTCTGCATCCCCCCTCCCTGTGCTCATGCTGGTTCCAGATGGCTGAGCACTGCTCCCCCCAACCCCCAGCAATGGTTCATTGTCATGAAGAAATTAGGAGGGGGCAGAGGAACTGAATATCGCTCACCTCTGCCACCCACCTCCTCCCACCCAAACTGAGCACCCTCCTCAAGCCTCTCATCCTCCACTGGGCCCAACCCTTGGCAGACAGACCCTCACCCATTCAGAGTTTTCTTGGGCTCCTCCCAGATGCTACCATCTGCTCTGGCCTAGAAAGGGAGGTTGACTTCTTTGCCCTTGCTCAGGCTATATAGGGGAAGAAGGGAAACGGACAGACCAGGTTCTCAGCAACCTGGGAATTTTGTTTCAAGACTTTTCCTTTGTGTGGATATACATGTTTGTAGGAGGCTTGGGGCTTAGCCAGTGGTCCAGAAGAGAAAACTGATGCCAACAGGTATAGTTATGATGGGCAAAGGCTCGGCTTGCTCTCCAGCACCCAAGTCTCACCTTTCCAAGATATCCACAATGGTGCAGGCAAAGAGCAGGAGGCCTTCTGGCATTTGTAAGGCCACTGCAAGACAAAAAGAGAGAGGGGGGGGGGAGGCAGAGAGCTAGAAGAGGCTGGGACAGGACATGGCCCCACATCTGGGCAGGCACCCTTTCCAACCTCACATCTCCACCGTTTGAGGGCTCACCCTTCTTGGCCTGGGCTTGCTGGATCCTCCAGATGGTCTTGGGGATCTCAAAGTTGTAGTTAGAAGGCAGGGCATGGACAGCGGCCTGTAGCTGGGGACTGTTCAGGATCTCAGGGGGGATCTGATTGGCCAGTCGGCCCCGAGAGATGCGACCTAGAAAAACATTAAGGCCTGAGTCTGCATCTGCCCTAGACCACAGGGCAGCCAGAACCACTTAATCTGTTAACTCTAAATTGAAGGCCCAGATTCCACACACAAAGGATATCCATAAACCATGGGGGTGGGGGGTGGGGGGAGCTTCTATGCTGTGAGATTACAAGCAGTCATAAATGGGGGTATGGCTCACTCTTCAGGACTAGAGATGACACAAAACAGACCAAATAGCAAAAGGGTCCCACTGATTTGGCCCAAGTTGCTTAATCCATGCCTTTGTCCCTTTCCTCATTTAAAGGAACAATAAAGTCAGGCATGGTACGCACATCTATGATCCCAAGATGTCAAGATCAGTAAAGTCAACAAGATTTTGTTCTCCCCCCACCCCCCCCCACTTCCACCCCCCAAAAAAAATCTGGGCTGGGGAGATGGCTCAGCAGTTAAGAGCACTCACTGGCTGTTCTTCCAGAGATGCTGAGTTCGATTTGCAAAACCCACAGTGGCTCACTACCATCTGCAATGGGATCTGACACCCTCTTCTGTCCACAGGCATACATGCAAACAGAGCACTCAGAGCTTTTTTCTTTTAAAATATCTCTGAGTCTGAGGCTAACCTGTTCTACGTAGCAAGTTCCAGGCTACTCAGAGCTACACAGTGAGATCCTACCTCAAAAAAGAAAATCCCTCACAAAAATTGGAGGTGAAGAAAAGGTAAAGTGCTTGTCACACAACATGAGGACCTAAGTTCAGCTCTCCAGAACCCATGCAAAAAGCTGGTCACCACAGCAGGCCTGTAATCCCAGTGCTGAGACTTGCTGGACACCCGATCTAGCCCAATCAATGAGCTCTAGTTTAGGTGACAGACTGAATTAAAAATAAAGGTGAGGTGTGGAAGAGACAGTTCAGCTTTTACAAGCACTTGTTACTGACAGCAGCCTGCAACGCCAGCTCCATCAGGCATCTACAAACACACACACACACACACACACACACACACACACACACACACACACACACGATTTAGCTGGCTTGGGTACAATGAAGCTTAGTTGTATAGCTCAGACTACTTGCTTAGCAATCCCCAGTGGTATGTATGTGTGTGCTGTCAGTGTGAATCTGTGTGAGTGCATGCATGCATGCTCTCTCGCGCTCTCTCTCTCTCTCTCTCTCTCTCTCTCTCTCTCTGTGTGTGTGTGTGTGTGTGTGTGTAATTTTTAAATTTTGGTGGTGGTGGTGTTAATGGTGGACGTCTAGGCCACCATGTTTGAGACCCTGTCTCAAAACAGCCACAATTGGTAAGTGGGGCAGTTCAGATCTTGGAAACTTGCTGCTTTTCTTGAGGACCAGAGTTTGATTTCCAGCTCCAGAGAAGTCTGAAACTCTCTTCCAACCACTTCTAGTACACACACAAATACTAAGACAAAAGACAAACACATCTGACTTTTTAACTAAAAGGAAATATGAGTTGATTTAGTAAGTTCCCTACTTCTTAGTCCTTATGTTCAACCTAAGTAGGCCAGAAAGAACACACTTTAGTGTGCTGATGGACAGATAAGGACAAAGGGGACCTTACACCTTAGGAGTTAACACTCTAACCTGAGCAAGGATATACAAATATGCCCTAAACAGAGACTACTAAAACCAGGGGGATGGCTCAGGACCTATGCTCCAACCCTGTGCAACCTTCCACATGGAGGGAGGTAATTCACTCCACTAGTCACCCTTTGACTTCCACAGGCACTGTGACACAGACTGTAAAATAAATAAATGCTAAAATTTTTTCTAATTCATTTTTTTGTTTGTCAGGCAGTGGTGGTACACGCCTTTGATCTGTGCACTTGGGAAGCAGAGGCAGGTGGGTCTCTGGGAGTTGCAGCTCAACCTGATCTTCAGTCAGGGCTACGTAGAGTAAACCTATATCAAAAAAAAAACAAAAACAAAAACAAAAACAAAAAAACAAAAAAACTGAGGCCGTTCAGCAAGGCGTTATCCTGGACTTCCCACTCTACCCAACAATATCTCACCAGGAACCAAAAAGTTGGGAAAAGACAAATTTAATCATCCCGTACCTACAGAAACTGTATCATGTACAAGAACCTCTTGCTAGGGCCCCTATGATAGGAGGGGTCCTCCCAGACCTGTGCTTTTATCTACTATGGTAGAGGGGTGCGTTGAAGAACTCTATTACCTGGAAAGCTGGAGTCCTGACATTATTAATAGTAATACTAATACTGTTAAGCGTTGGGTCAGTTTCATGGCCTTGGACAACGAGCTTAGACAAGTCGGCTTCCCTACAGAATCTCTTCAGACAGGTCCAAATTTCTTGTGGGCTTTTGGGCACACAGAAGAGCAGTAGGCACCTCCTCCTTCCCCGCCCCTCCAGTTGAGATCTTTGGGCCAGGATAGTACTCTACACCTAGCACAAGGCTGAAATTTACTGGGCGCCGGCTAGTGCCTGGTAAAGGACACCAAGCTCCTCTTCCCATAAATAAAAACATATCCTCCGAGTCCGCTTGTAAAACGGAATGTGGTCCCTCCTTCCCTCCGGTCGGATCTGTCCTATCCCATCACTCTTCTGGGGTCTGTCTACTAGCTGGGATAGGGCGTAGTTCCGCCTTGAGGAAAGTAAACTCCCAGGAGGGACAGTTTTTGTATTTCCGAGGAAAAGACCAGTCCCTGGGTCTCCGGTGATGAGAGCTCAGAACTTATAACAGTACGACACCCTCGCGTCTCAAGGAAAAAGGAGTCATCTCCCGCCCTGTCCCTGACCTGGGGGGGTCCCACCAGAGATGCGAGGTCTGGAGGCCACAGCGTTGCAGCACCCACCTCTGCCAGGGCCGACTCGGCTTCCTGGCTCGGAAGTCTCGGGCACAACCAGCGCCGCCATCACTCAAGAGCCCACGTGGGGAACAAAAAGGCAGCGCCGGAAGAGTGCGGAGAGTGCAGACAGCACAATCGACCGCGGAGCTACCGAGCAGAGGGCGGAGATTCCAGGAGGGCGGAGACTAAAAGGAGATGAGGGCGGTGCTACAATGGGCACTGGTTGGTACAAAAGGTCTGGACTCTCAAGCCTCTCTGCGTCCCCTAGTGGTCCCCTTTGTTCCCACGCTCTTCAATAGCCTAGTTCAAAGCTGTTAGTCCCAGATGAGTGTACCTAAAGGAGTTCTGCCGGCCTCCCTGTTGTTCCCCACCTTCACTCTATTTCTTTCCTTGTAAGGTGTAGTCTGTCAGCTGACATGGGCACATTCTCTACCTCAGAGGACTCTGCTGTCCCAACAAGATGGAGCCTTAACGCCTACCAGCTTGGTGCGGATTTCTGTGTACCCATCGTGTGGAGGGTCGACATGGAGGAAGCTGGTACTCAAGGGAGAAACTGGAAACTGAAAAAGCTTTCTTGGAAGGACAGGGCAGCTTGAGGCTTCAATTCCCTAAACCTCCTGGGTCCTGACAAGCCTTTGCCCTCTCTAGTCTGTCCTTCAGGCTATAGCCTTTTTCCTGATCAGTGGACAGCACTCCTGGGACCCCAAAGAGAAGTCAGAGCAGTCAGCAAGACAGACTTGACCTTTGGAAGAACAAAGCACCTGCAGGGCTTACCTTCAGCCTTCTGCAACACGGTCACCAACACTCTGAACCCCCACTCCCATCCTCCTCTCTGCAGTGGTGAGCACAGCTGTCCCTTTAAGACAGCTCTGTGGCCTCAGGCTCCCCTGGAGGCCCTCCCTGCTTGGAAACCCCTAATTAAGGTGCAGAGAGATGTAAAAACAAGCAGCCAGGTACAGGCTTTGCCTAAGAGGCTGCTCAGAGGAGAGAGCAAGGCAGACTGGGAATGAGCAGCCAAGGAAGGGATGGAAAGGGTCAATGCCCCTTCAGTCTCTGTGACTCTTAAGACAGGCACAGCTTGACCCAGAATGTGCTCATCAGGGAATAATCATTCACCTTAAGAGTCCAGCCTATGCTTCTCCCAGCTTCTCTGGACATCCCTACCCCTCAGTGCATCCTGGAGCCCACTCTGCCACCTCTGCACACCAAAGCCTAGCCTGCCTGTGGACAGCTTCCGGTCTGGCTTTAGCTTCAAGTTCTATGGTGGAAAGATTGGCGCCAATGGCCCAGTGGCTTCTCCCCAGCAGCTGCCTCATCTCCTGGGACCTTTACCTGGTTAAAGGTCTGCCCTATTGACTCACATTGCTGTATAGCTTCTGTCACACACCAGCAGCCCTGCCCCTACTTAGGAAACTAGGTGATACAGAGGAAAACTGCAGTGCAAACCCATGATGGTGGTGTCCCTAAGACCTTGCTGAGGAACAGGACATTAGTACCTGTCAATCAGCTTGGGCTGAGGACATTTCCATCTGTCCGTGAGGGTCCCCCTTCCTGAGTTACTCAGCACTCTGAGTAATGACTGCCTGATGAGAAGTCAGGCTCAGTGGAACCCCCTCCCCCATTACACCACAACACCCACCGGCAGCCACCCCCATCCCCTGGCTGAACTCCAAGTCAGCATCCAGCCCTCCTAAATCCCAAAATAACTGCTCTCACACTCACACCGCCCAAGTTTGCCCAATATATTGGAGTTGATGGGGCAAGGGGGTCATGAGGGGGCGGCATGGGAAGGTGGAAAAAACGAATAGCAAGGCCCTCACACAGGCCCACATTTTAGTGCCGATTACTGGGTGCTGTTGAGCACATTTCTAGCCTCTCTGGGCCTTAGTTTTATGGAGTATCGCCACAGCTCTGTTCTAGAGTTGTTGGCCAGGGCTCAGGTGGTGCAGGGTCAGTGGAGTCACGAAGCTGGCAGGAACTAAGGAACTAAGGAACACTTGGTGTTCCCAACCCTAGAGGGAACCAAGCTGAGGAATGTTCTGAGTAAGATTACTTAGGATCTTCAAACATTTGTGCATTCTGTCCCTTCTAGGTGTCCTTTCCTCTCAACCTGTTGAACCCAGACTCCGAGAGCACCTTTTCTGATTCTCCCTCGAACCCAGCTCAAAGCAGGGGGCCTTAGAGTTCTGAGTGTCTGTATTCGTGCATACATGATAATGGCCTTGCTTTCGATCTTTCTATCACGCCGCCAAGTTTATTCTACGGAGAACTTAGGTCTCTGTTTAGATGGCAGCAGTCACATCAGCTCCACTCCCACTCCAACCCCCTAGTGCATCCGCATCCTGGGTCAGCTCCAGGGCAACGCCTCGCTTGTCTTCCTTCCAGACACTTCCACCATCTGAACTTTTCTCTTTCAGTCACATTAGAATATAAACCTAAGGAGGACAGGGGCCTTCTCGTTTCCATTGGCTGAATGTCCACAGAGTTTAATACACATAACTCTCAGTATGTTCACCGAGTGACCTGGCCTAGTCTTTTTCCTCTTAGGGAGTCCTTCTTATCCCAGGCCAGTAGGGGGTGCCGGCTTCCACCTAGGATCTCTACTGACTTGAACCTTCTCTGCACTTGGCCCAAAGGGCCCTAGCAGGACCGACCGGCTTTCCAGGCGGTACCTCCTCCCTAGTTGGAGAATCCTCTCATGGGCGGGGTCTGTGTGGGACTAATGGGGACCGGAGGCCTTCCAGCAGGAGATAACCCACCTGAACTCCCGTAGTTCTTTATACGATTTCAACTGGACATTCCCGAATGCTAGCTGTCCCGCACATCTACCCCCCCCCAAAAAAAAAGAACAATGTCTTGGGACTCTGGATGGGGAGACGGCTATGTTGCCGGAGCAGTTCTGGGCAGAGAAGAGCCGTCGAGCCTCCTAGGAAGGAAGGGATACGGGTCTGGGAGGAAACGAGGCAGGGGTGTTGGACTTGTCATCGGGGCTCAGGACCGGTACACGGTTCCAGCCGCTTCTCTTGATGACCTCCAGCCGCGAAGGGCAAACAGGCGGGGGCTGGGCTGCGGGGCCCCGGAGGGCGATTCCAGTGGCCCGACGACCCGCCGAGGACTGGGGCAGGTACTTGGTCGGACGCGGGCCGAGGATCGTCCCCGGGGGCAGGTGCAGCGAAAACACCTTGGAAGGCGGCGCCGCACGGCTGAGCGCCGCTGCCCTGGGAATAGGACGGCGCTCCGCACCGCGAGCTGAGAGCACTTTCATAAATTTTGTATGGGAGGCGCTCCGTGAGCGGGGGCGGGGAGCGGAGCGGGAGGGAGGGAGCTGAAGAGCGAGGGAGGGAGGGAGGAGGAAGAGAGGTGGGGGAAGCCGGGGGGAGGAAGGGAGGCGCCCCGCTCGGCGGATCGCTCGGTCCTGCAAACGCGCGCCCGGCGCTTTCCCGGAGCTGGGCTGTGCGTGCGAGCGCCCTTTTGCAGCAGCCGCTGCCCGAGGGGGCGGGGAAGAGGGGACATCGGCTAGCCGGCCAGGGGGCGGCGTCCCCCCTCAAAACCGCCTGCAAAGTGTTTGGGGCGGCAGAATCAGGCCGCCGGCTCGGTGGAGCAAGCCACTCGCCCCGGGGCTGAGAGAGCGCACGGCGTTGGTTGGCAGCGCCGCGGTTGCTAGCAGGCGCCGGTGCCCTGGGCGCCGTGCTTGGGCTCACCATGCCCCTGCGGGACCGGGCCGCCGGGCACAAGCGGATTCCCGGCTTGCCCCCGCCTCGACGCGCTCGGATTAGCTGTAGCTGGCGCCCAGGGATTTGAATCTGGACCCCAGGAGGGAGCGCGCCTAGGCCGACCTCGGAACGGCGGCCCCGCGGCCAACATGCTTCGCAAAGGTGAGTTGGAACCTCAGGGGCAAGTTGGAGTTAGATGGAACCGGGCCGAGCCACAAGCCCCGGGAGCCGTCGAACGCCAGGGAAATGGGTCCCGGAAGCAGCCCCCCGCTAGCTGACTGGCTTTTGTCACAGGCACCCGCCGTGCGCCTGCTGCTAGAGCTGAGCTCCCGTTGGTGGCCTGTTGCGAGACACGGGGTTTGTTCATGGATCGAGTGGCCAGGCCTCAGGGATCTGTCTTGAGGGCTCAGAGACCAGAATGAAAAACCTTTGGTAAAAAGGGAGCTGGCCTCCTGGGACCTTTGCTTCGCCATTATAAAGTTTTACACTTGCAGGCTCCATCCCCTGCGCGGGCATCCGCCCCTGCTTCTGCTGCTTCAGCACCGAGTACAACCCGCGCTTAGGTGCAGGCAGCGGTCAGTGACCGCGCGGCCCCGGCGCTCACTACCGTTCCTAACTCCGGAGGCGCGCCGGGACGCAGGCATCTTCCCAGCATCCTAGCCTTATCCCCGGGGACCAGCCCTGAGCACTCAGCGACCGAGGGTGGAGAGTGGCAAGTGCCAGAAGTCCGGTTCCTTAAACTTTACTAATGCCTGGGTCAGAGGGACGAAACCGCCAAGGCTATGCTGGCAGTGTGCGCGGCCGGAGCCAGGTTCAACTTAACGGGCGCTGGCTCGGCGACCACCTCGCCCAGGCTCCCTGACAGCAGGAGCGGAGCAAAGTTGGAGCGGGTGCCAGGGAAGTCCTGCCGCGCCCCCACGTGGTTGCCGTTCTAGGTGCTGTCCCTCCGGCCCAGAAAGGGCAGGTGACCACACGTGAGCCCGCGGACCCGTTACCCTCTGCTCTCCACCTCTGGGTGTCTCTTTGCTCTGAGGTCCCAGAGTGCTAGCTGTGGCGCCCCACTGGGATTCCCTTGTCCCTTGCCTCGGCCGGGCGGCTGCTGAGCCTTGGTGCCTGATGCTAGCCGCTCCCGCCCTGAGGGAACCAGCTGAGGCGGGAGCTCAGGTAGCGGAGGGGCCTGATCCCTGCGCTCCAGCCTTAATCCGCCCCTGTTTCCATGGCAACAGACCGAGGTGTCGTAAGCACAGGATTCTGACCTCACAGCAGGATGGGGAAGGAGAAAGCGGGCAGGGGGTGGTGGCAGAGGAGGGGGTGGGGTGGGGAGCGAAGCCCTGAGATGGGCGGAGAGAAGCAGATTCCGGGAGATGGGAGAGACCCAGATAAGCAGGTCAGACAGGTGGGTGAAAAAGCCACGCCTTCGTTATGAGGCGAAAAGGCTGAGTGGTGGTCCAGCTGCAGGTAACCGTGGAGGTTTGGTTGCCCCACCGTGTAAGAACAATCACAAACTTGTGTGTGACTTGTGCCCTCCACGTGGGTCGGTACAGTACGAAGAGGGGAGGGGGGGGACGACACAGTGCCTTTCGTTGTGGTGTGGGGCAAGTCTCTGCAGTAGTTAGAAGAACCGCTTTACTGTTTAACACCCCAGTTCCCTTTTCTACAGAAAGACACAGAAAGTCACTTCAGCCACTCAGCAGTGCTGAAGTGCAGTCCAGTGTGTCTGCACTGGGAAGGTGGTTTTTAACAGAGCTGCAAACAGTGGAGTCTGAGAAGCCTGGGCATGGAGCATGTAGGCTGGCTCTAGTGGGGAAGCTTCCCAGGCAGTTTTGAAAAGGCTGCCATGTCTGGGCTGCAGGTTTGTGATGGAGATAATGGGGAAGAACTGACATCTCATTTCCCTTTTGGTCTTTTGTCTTTTGGCAGTTTACAGTTAAGAATGAGCCACATAGCAGCCCACACACTTTATTTATATGGCTTAGGTGCCCGGGGAGGCTCCAGCAGCCTCCAGTAGCCCTCTGGTATCCTTGCTAGCCAGAAGCCCAGCTCTAGATAAGCCCAGTGCATTCTAGGGGGATGCTCCCTGGCAGAAGGATCCTTTCCAGCTCAAGAGGTGGCCACTGGAGCCTTGGGCTCTTTCTCCCAGCACAGATGAGGCTGGCTGGAGAGATTCCCTCAGTTGAAGTTCACACCTGGGTTGGCTTGCAGGAAACAGAGCAGAGAAGCCCTTGCCAAGGCTGGGCGGGGCGTGGGTGGCCTGGAGCCTGCTCCTGGGACACTGCGTGAACAAATGACTTTTGCTTTGGTCCTTTCCTGGTCAATTTCCTCTTTGGGGCGCTGATTCAATACCATGGATTTGTCCTTTCTGCACACATGTGGAGGAAGCTTGGGTTCTTTGTGTGGATTCTAGGTGTGTGCCCCAAAGCCAAAACATGCCTCGGGCTAAGGCCAAGGGAGGTGGCCATTGAAGTTTCTGTTTGTAGATTTGTTCCCAAACGCTCCAAACAGCAAGGTTTATAGGTTGGTTTGAGAAAATGGTTGTTACCTAGCTGATGCAAGATTCAACATGGGGTCCTGGACTAGACTGAGTTTAATAGTTTATGATTTGGAAGGGGGGATTGAAGGCAGAAAGAAAAAGGGACTCTTCCTAGAGGAGAGGGACAAGTAAGCCCCAGGTCGTGAGAGTCCTCGATCTGATTTCTGATTGTCCTAGTAAAGGGGGAGGTATCTTTATCTCTTCATAAATGGACTCCACTGGCCACCACCTCTGGAGTGGAATCTAGCTGCTGACAGTGCTGAAGGCTTCTGCAGATGCTCTGCCAGGGTTTCCAGCTCATGGCCTACCCTGACAGAACCTGAGTTATAAAAAGCGAGCCTCTGGTCAAGAGAGATGAGAGGCATCAGGGCGAGCAAGGCCTCGAGCCATCCGGCATTCTCCAGGAAGGAAGAGCAGCCTGCTGGGGGTTTTGCTGTGCCAGAGTTGCCTGCTTAAGGTCAGGATCTATGGTTCTCATTTTTAGAGCGATAAAAACAGAATGCAAATCGAGAGGCTCTGGGCTAATACAGAGCCCTTTCCTTAAAGTTTTTGTCTTGTTAAGCAAGGAAATAGAGTGCCAAATAAGCTTTGTTAAGTGGCAGTCTATTTAATAATTTAAAATCGTGTAGTTGTCTTTCATTAGGATTTATCTGTACATCAACCACAAAATCAGTCAAACACACTCATTTATAAGTTAATGCCATCCCTAAATAATTCAGTAAGTGCTAGATTAAGGCCTGCAACCCGGTGAGATGCATTGTGTTCTCCTGGTGTCCATACCCTAGATGGGCTGGCTGGGTAGCTGAGTGGGTTTCTCCACTGTGGAGGAAAAGGAGAGAGGCAGAGGGAGAAAACAGTGTGGTGCTGTCAGGTGGGTTCCCTTGATGATATGAGAGTCTCCCCCATCTCTGTCTGCATCTCTCTGAGAACCCTCGGCTGTGGCAACTCGGGTCTTCTTAGCCCCAATGGAGAAAGAAAATGGACGACATGGGTGACCAAAACATTCTTTTCTGTTGGGGGAAGGATGTGGAGGAGACATATGAGCTCTTTTTAGAGAGAACCGAGAGAATTGGCCTCTTTCGTCCAAATCCAGGCACGGAAGTTGAATTTCAATGTCCCAATCTAGAGATGCGGTCTGGCGGAACCAAAATTCTTCCTTCAAAACTGGTCTGCTGGGGACTGTGCCTCTCCTCTTAGCTCCTTGTCCTTACTCCAGAAAAGAAAAGCTGAAAGGAGTTTTTCTAGGGGTACTCTGGAAGAGAGGAAAGGCAGAGGGAGCTGCTAAGTGGAGAAGGGAGGTCTCATTTGTGGCTGGAAGGAAGGTGTGGCAGTTTTGTCTTGTGTTGTGTTGTGTTGTTTTGAGGCAAGGTCTCACTGTGTAGCCCTGGCTGTTCTGGAACTCTCTATATACGTAAGGCTGGCCTTGAACACACAGAAACCTCCTTGTCCCTGCCTCCTGAGTTCTGAGTCAAAGACAAATGCTGCCACACCCAGAGATAAGGGAGGTAAGGACAGAAGTGAGCTTGGATGAGGTATAGACAGTGTCTGATCCAGTTCTTTTCATGATGGCTTGGGGTCAGTTCCTTGGTACTGAACATTTAGGTCTGTTTTCTAGAGGGAAATTGTCTAGGACCCAAACTCCCAGCATGGATACTGTCCCTTCACTGTAGGAATGAGCCCCAGATCTTCTGGGCTCTGTTCCACCTGCGAGCCCCCAGCCCTTCAGAGGACTTAACACTATTATGGCGAGCCTGGTGGAGAACCATAGCGGATGTGAGTTTAGGGCCAGGAGATGTTCTTGGCTAGTCTGACAAGAGGAAGTCTCATTAGGAAAAGGCAGGGAAGGGAAGGGTAGGTGTTGGGCCTCTTAGCCTGAGGTAAAGTTGCCAATAGATGGAGCACAAATAAGGGGAGCCTTCGGGGTAAATCCACCTCTAAGCTCTAGACACATCTTTGGATGGGGCCTGAGGAAAGACAGAGCAGTTTGTGCCAACGAGCTGAGAAGGAGGGAGGAGGCATCATGAAGGATGTCAAGAACGGGTCTGTTTGGTACCATCTGCAGTGAAGTAGTGGCTAAGGTTAAAGCAGAGAGGAGATGACAGGGAGGGAACAGATGGCCAAGGAAGCAAAATAGCTGGCAAACAGGGAACAGAGTCTCCAGGGACCGCAGGAGGCAGGACCTCAGCACTGAGTGCCGGAAGCAGCCCTTTCCTTGGAGTGTGATGGCCAGGCCACCCTGGGTAGAAGTGAGTCAGGGAGCTAGCTGGGTATGGTGGTGCATGGCTATAATCTGGCACCTAGGAGACTGAGGCAGGAGGATTGAGAGTTAAGGGCCAGTATGGACTACACAGTAAGACACGTATACATCACACACACACACACACACACACACACACACACACACACACACACAGAGAGAGAGAGAGAGAGAGAGAGAGAGAGAGAGAGAAAGAAAATGCTTAGTAGTAAAGCATTTATCTAGTACTATGCACAAGACACTGGGTCTATCACCAGCGTTTTGGGAGGGGAAATTGAAACAGAAAAAGTGAGTCATGGATAGGACTGAGGAGGGACCTCTCATGCTGGAGGTCGTAGGCTAGAGCCCTTTCTTCTGTGCAGGTGCCTCCTTTGGTATTGATGAGGCACAACTGGGTCAGTATCTCCCCAGAGTAAGGCAAAGCCACCTTGGATCTCCAGACATACTTGAAGGAGAGAGCTGGGAAGGGACTCAGATGTCATCTGGAGATGGACAGCAGGGGACAGGTTGTTTCTCCTAACTTACTTGGCTTCACTTGTGCCAACCAGTGCGCTCCCATTAGCCAAAGATGTTCATATCTGCTTACCACATACTGTAGGCTAAGCTACGTGCCTGTCACCATGCCATCTGTACCATGTACACTTATTCTCACTCTAAAGATGAAGTAGCTGGGGAGAGGCGATTCTGCCACCAAGAGTGCTTACTGCTTTTGCAGAGAACCAGAGCTCAGTTCTCTGCACCCCCCTCAGGTAGCTTACAACCACCTGTAGCTCTGGCCTCAGGGGATCTGACGTCTTCTGGCCTCTGTAGGCACCCATCCACAACACACACACTCCCACACACAGACACATAATTAAAATAAGAAAAAAAAAAAAAGAAAAACTGAAGCACATGAAGACTCACGTAGACCTTGGGCCTCCCAGCTAGCCTCCCCCTGCATCTGACGTGGTCCAAGCCTATGTGAAGAGCCCACACTCTACTCACCCTCTTCACCCCTAAGCTCCACCGGCTCACGTGCCCATCTGTCTTGATTTCTATGACATTTGTTTTGTGGAGTGCTGATGAATCATTTGTGTCCTGGTAGTTTCCCCCAGAAAGTTTCTTGGTTGGGGTCCAGAGCCTTGAACCACTGTCTCTTGGATCTTCTATTTGATGTTCCCCTCTGAGTCCTGTAGATACATCCTGTAGGACCCGATGATCCCACTCATGAAAACACGGAGACGGAGAGCGATGCAATCAAGAAAGAGGTTTAGGGGGCTGGGGATTTAGCTCAGTGGTAGAGCGCTTACCTAGGAAGCGCAAGGCCCTGGGTTCGGTCCCCAGCTCCGAAAAAAAGAACCAAAAAAAAAAAAAAAAAAAAAAAAAAAGAAAGAGGTTTAGGGTTGGGGATTTAGCTCAGTGGTAGAGCGCTTGCCTAGCAAGCACAAGGCCCTGGGTTCAGTCCCCAGCTCCGAAAAAAGAAAAAGAAAAAAGAAAAAAAAAAAAAAGAGGTTTAATGATCCAGTGCACTGGGGTGGCCCTGTAATCGGGACAGAGGCGACCCCGAGTAGCAAAAGCACACACTTTTTATACACTTGTGGGGGACAGCCTTTGGCAACAGTGTGAGTTGACTCTTGATGACGCACATTGACCCTTATATTCCTCAATGGAGAGATATCTTTGGCATTTGAATGGGGAATTGCTAAGAGCCCTTCCCTCTTCCAGGTTAGCTCATTTCCTAGAACAGGGTGTTATTCTAAATTCTTTGGAAACTCTCTGGTTCTGATAACGGGAAGTCCCAGCCACCTGGTATTTCCCTGAAAGTGGCCATAGTCATTATGTTTGAATCTCACATTCCCTTCCCTTTGCTCTTGCTCTGGGTCCTTTATTGCCAGCAGACACAGGACAGTAGGCCAGAAGCTCTCACGGCCACATCAAATTCTTGAGAAAGGCCCAACCTCATGGCTTATTTGGGCTGGTCATATACTCTCAACCCTCCCTAGAGGCTGCTCTCCCTGACTCTTCTCCCAGGCCAACGGGACTGCAACATAGCCACACCCACGCTGGTGGCTGGGTGTACTCTGGAGCAGGGTAGGCGGCAGCTGATAGGCTGGTTGAGACAAGTGATTCCACCTGTACTGGTCTTTTTCTCTTTATGGTCCAACCATAGCCTACCAGCCAGGATGGCACCTGTAGAACTCGGGTGGTTCTGTACCTTTCCAGTCACAACAAATTCCCATGTGAAGCAAGGCAGTATCTATCTGAATCTTGAGGTGTGGAAGAACAAAATCCCTCTTCAGAGAGGAGGCTTCCCTCCACTCAGGAGGCATCTGACCTAATAGATACAATGGGTGCTTCCGAGCCTGTGATTACTGCCACATCAGTCAGCGAAGTTTGGAGATGGCACTGCAAACAGCTCCATCTATCTGATTCATGAGAGTCACTCTGGGGGCTTCTGTGCTGGCATAGCAAGAGGGTTGGCACAAAGCAGTGCCTGTGAGTGTGTGTGTGTGTGTGTGTGTGTGTGTGTGTGTGTGTGTCAGAGAGAGAGAGAGAGAGAGAGAGAGAGAGAGAGAGAGAGAGCGAGCTTGTGCACACCTGGTAAGCATTCAACAGGCTCCCAGAGTGTTCATGTCTGCTGTTGCAAAGCAGCACACCCCAAGTGCACTGGCGCAGATGTTGGCACCCACGCTCCAATCCCCTAGCATGGCTTGAAGCCACGGCAGGATGGTGAGACACTCATTCGAGGGGCCCAGGAGTGGGTGGGCCAGTGTGGTTGTGTGCCACATGTTGGGGACAAAGCTTGGTGAGTGGGTGTGCGGCTCACCCTGTAAGGGGGTGGGTGGGCACGACTTACCGTTCCTCTGCCAGGGGACGAGCCACTGCAGCCCCCAGAGACAGAGCCTCTTGTCAGTTTACTGGCTTTTTTCCAGAGGGTGCTAGCATCATGGTGACAATTCTATTAGTCTACAGGAAACAGAGCAAAAGTCTTCCTTGAGTCAGTAGAAAAGCTGGGCTCTAAACTCTCAACCCATGGCCGTTGTATATGGGTTGCTTTTGCCTCCAAATGATCAGGGCTCTCTCTGGGCTCGTGACCAGCTGATTGTGAAGGAGGCCTTTACATAGGCTTATGTAGAGAGATTCATGAGGCCCTTGGGGGAAAATTGGCATTCTTCTTACGATGATTTATTTATAGGGCGATTGGATGATGGGATGTGGAGGCCAAGGTGCCTCCATTAGCAAGAAGCACACAAGGCAGGAAGCCTTGCTCTGCGTTTGACATTTAGTGGGACGACTCCTACCAGGGGGCTGCTTTTTCTGTTAGAAGGTTTTTCCTTTAATGTTCTATTCATGGACTTGTCTGGGCAGGCTGAGGGAAAGCAGGAACATGTGGTGAGATGGGCCAGGGACTGAAGCTGGCCAGTCTCAGGGGAGATGGAGCCTGAGGAGGTCACTTAGTGACCAGTGTGGGGACAGCCTGGATGCTGGAGGAGAGAGGCTCTGCTCTCACACTGCAGACAACTTGCTGGCCTGCCACCTCGCCTTGTCATGTGCTGCATAAGACACAATGTGTGTTTACTTTCCTGTCTCTTTCTCCCCACAAGCTGATTGTAGCCCCCTGGCAACCCTGGCCTTGGCCTGGTTGCCACCCTTTTCTTTCTGGTAACTGTGGAATCATGGGAAGAAGAACCTCAGAACTAGAGTCCTGGGACTGGGTAAGGGTCTGTCTGTGACTGAGTCACTAGGACCCTGGCATACCTCTTCCTCTTTAAGCTTCAGTTTACCCACTTCTAATATGGATGGAGTGATAGTCTTCAGGATACTTTTCAGTAGTAGAACAGTGTCTTCAATGCTCCCAGTGTCAGAGTCAGGAATATACAACACAAGAGTGGGGCCCTTGCCATAGCTAAGGGAGGAGCCCTCTCCCTCCACCGCCCGGCCTCTTTCTGCCTCCTTCTCCAGTTTAGAGGTTTGTGGATCTACTAGGATCTCTTCTAGCAAGGTTTTGCATACTGGAAGGCCATGAGCGAGCGTGTTAACAGGGAGAACATTCCTTCTTCTTGGAGCATAGGGCTTGAGAGCAGGCTCTGCACGGAGAGGCCTGTTTCCGATAATTCCGTTTGCACCCTATGCCAGCTTGGCTCTGGCTCTCGGGTCCTAGTGTTCTGGGAGGGGAGTTATCTGTACTAGCAGCCTCCATATTCCCACTCCTCCATCAGTCCTCAAGCTAGACTTCTCGCTTTGTCCCCTGTTGGTTGTCCTGCCTCCCCTGACTTGCATGATGGCCACTTCCTGCTTCTTTCTCAGTTATGCTGCTGCTGCCTCTCAGCTTGCTCCTCCCAGCTTCATCTCCTTTGTCTTCCTCCATGGAGTCACTCCCCTGGGAAGTGCCACCCTCCCTCTGCTCTGGAGGGCTTTCCGACCCCCCATCTACCTGTCTCAGAGAAGATGCTGCTTTTGATGCCCTCGGCCACCTACTCAGCTGACCCTCGGATGTCCCCACAAGTTGCCTCCCTAGTACCTCAAAATCTCGCATCCCTGAAGCTCTACTTGTCCCTGCCCCTCTCAGCAAGATGCTTCTGTGCACACACACACACACACACACACACTCACACCACACACTCACACACAACACACACACAACACACACACTCACACAACACACACTCACACATAACACACACTCACACACACACCACACACACACCACACGCATGTACACATGCGCGCGTGTATACACACACCACACACTCACACACACGTGTACACACGTGTACACACACAGACACACACACACACACACACACACACACGTCTTACCATTTGGCACTATCTTTTCCCCATGTACCACTTCAGAAGTCCCGGGTGTTGCGCTCCCCTGCCCCCTCCACAGAGCCATCTTAGGGTGGGGTCTTGGGGTCCCTTCACTAATCCTCCTTTGCTCCTGTCCTAGCCTCCACCCCAGCCCAGCTGCCTCTGTGCCTCCTCCACTATCTTCACCCACTGTGGGCTTTCACTGTGGCAAGGTTCCACAGTGCTCTGTGCTCCCCTCACTCTCACTAGTTTATTTTCTTCATAGACACGTTAAGATCGTGTGTATTTATGGGGTACCATGTGATGCCCTGTCACTCACTTGCTTAAAAACCCTCAGTGGTTTTCTCCTTCAAGAGATGGCCCAGACTTCCTAGCCTGGCTGTCAAGGCCTCCCCCACAACCTCCCACCCATGCTTAGGCTTCTTCTCCCCTCTCTGTACTTTGAACTCTAATCTCCAGGTCTCCTCAATGATTTTCTATCCTACTGAATCATGGTTCTTCCTCACCTCTAAGGATTTGCACAAATAAATCTGCCCAGAATACTTCTTGCTGCTGCTTTCTCCTGCACTCCTACTCTGTAGATGTCAGCTGACACCCTGCCTGCCTCCTGGGAACACATCCCTGTACTAGCTAGAGAGGTGTTCCAGTATCTTCCTGTGCCGGCATTTACCCCCCACTTTATAGCAGTGACTTTTTATTGTCTGTCCCGGATGATCAGTTCCATTCCATGAGAATGCTGGCCATCACCTTCCCCATTGTCCTTCTAAACTCACTCATGACCCTACTGTCTGCCCCACAAGGTCAGCTTGTACAAGTTCAACAATGGACTTCTGATCAAGTAGAGGCGAGCCACCATGACTTCTCTGTACCCCACATGAAAGCCATCCACAGGTTTTCCCAGAAGTACAGCTGGCGAGGACTCAAGCAGGTAGTTTATGTGGGAAGTGATCCTGGGAAGTGCTGAGCGGACAGAGAGAAGGCAAGAAGGTAAAAAACCAAAACAAAACAAAACAAAAAAAGACAAAAACAAAACCCTTATCGCACAGCTTCCACTGTGGCTATCCAGAACCTAAACTCACTGGGGAAACTTTGGGGTACAGTCTAAAAAAGCATGCATCTCCTTCATCTCACCCTGAGAGGAAACCAGGGAAGCCTGATGGCTTTATACACCACCCCCCAAGCATTCAGGAGCAACTAAGGCTTCTGGAGAGGTACAACTCCACTGCTAGGCAAAGCCTGTGTCAAAGCAGGGGTTGGAAGGCAGGCCCTGGCAGCGTTTGGGTTCAGTAAGAGCACCCTCTCCTCCTTCAGCCCCAGTGTGTGGCTCAGGGTTCCTACTTTATAGATTCACCAAACTACTCAATCCATGGATACTCGGTTTGCTACCAAGAGACAACCAAACCAGCATCCTGCATAAAGTATCGAGCTGCATTGTGGCATTCAGTAAAACAATCAAGCCAATAGCTAACACACACGTACACGCACGCACGCACGCACGCACACACACTCACATACACACTCACATACACACTCACACACTCACATACACACTCACACACACTCACACATGCGCACACACTCACATACACACCCACACACATGCACACACACGCACACACACTCACACTTGCACACACACATACTCACACACATACACACACACACACACACACATCTCCACGGGATATGTGACTAGTAAACGGTAGACTTAAGTACAAACGATTGACCGGGAAAACTTAACTTTCACATTGTTTTGTAGCCGTAAGATTAAATCATGCAATCCTCGAGGTTTTTGTTCTGTTTCTTTGATACAAGGCTTTGCTATGCTGCCCAGGCTGACTTTGAACTCCCTTTCTTTTTTTTTTTTTTTTTTTTTTGGTTTTTTTTTTTTTTTCCGGAGCTGGGGACCGAACCCAGGGCCTTGCGCTTCCTTAGGCAAGCGCTCTACCACTGAGCTAAATCCCCAACCCTGAACTCCCTTTCTATTGCCTTGGTCTCTGACTGGGATTTCAGATTCTGACTATAGAGCTTTCAGAACAAAGTTCCTGGAGCCAGGAGAAGCTGTAGGTTTGGGGTCATGGTACTTCCCGTGCAACTCCCACCCCCTCCCCAAGCAGCAAGGCCAGGTCTAATTCGCTCCAAGTCATGGAAGGGTTTAGAGGCTGGAGGAATTGAATAGCATGTGTGAGCCATGGCCGTCAAGGTCTCCTCCTCCAAGTATAGAAAGAGGCTGTATAGACCAGAGAGAGGCATCCGCATCCAGTGTGTGTGCCTGGGCAAGCTCTCGCTCTCTCTCTCTCTCTCCCTCTCCCCCTCTCCCTGTCTTATGGGTGTCTGTTACACGTGACACACACACTCTCACTCCAGAAAGTTTAGGCTTGGTTTTGACAGATTTTTTTGGAACAAAATTTGTACTATTGATTCTGTGGCAAATGAAAATCTCTGGCGGACACTCTGGGCTTCCGAGATCTGAACTGTTTAAATGAGGCTGGACCAAACATGAGGAGGTGAAATTGCTAACCGAAGCCAAGTGCAGGTGGTGCCTGGGGTGAGAAGGCTGCTCTTTTTGTCTTCTCTTGTCTGTGAAAATGACTTGCTCCTTTGAACTGATCCTCTCCTCTCCTCACAGGAGGCCTCGGGGTTGTTGCCCAGGCCTGTGGTTTCAATAGAAAATCTGAGCAGAGGGAGAGAGGCTGGCAGCCTTGCACAGGGTCAGACAGAGGGAGGCTGCTGAGGGGTACATTTTATCACCCAACCCAATGGTGGGGCAAGGCTGGCCAGGGGCTGGCTGCAGGTGGTGGTGGTTTTCTTCCTATAATTGGCCTACTGCCCCTGGTGGGCCAGTGAGCCTGCCTTGAGGACACATTTGATTGCAGAATCAACGCTTGTTGGAAATGGGTGAGTGTTGCAAGATGAACAACCCACACTTCCCAAGCCTCCAGGAAGGAGATAGATGGCTCACACAAGCCTCTCTGCAGTTCCTCTCCTGGCCTTTCTCCTGCCCGGTCAGCCCCAGCTTCTTTACCTTCTTTACTGCTTCTGACATCCCTAGATTTTCATCTTGCCCATGGCTCCCACCGAGGCTTACTCTTTAAGCCAGCCTTTTTGCTTCCCCTCCCACAATGCACTGCTTCATGCTCTGTTGTTAGTGTTACCAGTTGTACTTAACCAGAAGAGAGACGTAGATTGAGCCAGTCGGGCCAGGTCTCTTGTCAGGGCACATAAATGGGTTATGACTACCTTCAGGTTTTCTCTTCACAGGGTGGTGAGATAAGATGGGAGGGGTCTCTGCCATTTCACAAAGATGGATGTCACAACTGTTGGGATTTTAGTTTTTGTGGGTTTTTTTTTTTTTGTTGTTGTTGTTGTTTTTTTTTTTTGTTTTGTTTTGTTTTTTGGCACAGTCAGTCTCGGTCGTTCAGACTAGCCTCAAAATTACTATGTAACCCAGGCTGGCTTTGAACTCACTACCGTCGTCCTGTGTCTACCTCCCAAATGCTGTGATGACATACATAGGGCACTGGACCTGGCTGGGTGTAGTGTTTATTGGCTGGTGGCCTATTGCTATCTGGGCAGGGAAAGATGCAACGACTAAACCAAGCCCCATGCTTTTATACAGCGTACACTATAGTTGGGGGTGGGGAAGGAGGTAATAAACCACTGATTATAATCTCTACAGTAAGACCAAGTGCTTAGCAGAAAATCTGCAGAGTTAATTAAAGGATAGAAGGTAACCAGAGAGCTTTTGATTTAGAGAGATTGGCTGTGAAGCCTTTCTGATGAGGCGATATTGGAACTGGGACCTAAGCAGAGGGAAAGAGGGAGCTCTGTAGGTGATCAGAGCCACTTCAGCCTGGGGAGAGGCCTCCCTGCAGTGAGGTACAAGGGCCCTGAGGTGCAGGTGTGCCTATTGGTTTACCTGACCTCTCTGGGGATTTGTGGAGGACCAGCGTCCTGAGGTGTGTCCTAGAGTTAGCTTCACATTCCTCTGGAGAGGACCAGGGCTCAACTTGGACAGCACCTCGGAGACCAAGGCAACTGTCATGATGGAGTGGGGGAGGTTTGGTGGGTCTGCCTAGCCCCTTACATCAGCATTAGAGGTGTCGCTTGGCTATTTCTGTGACCTTAGCAATGGTTCAAGACATGGTCAAGGGTTGGGTGCCACTGCCCTTCTTTTATACTGCAAAGTACATGTATGGAACTGAATTCCCATGCAGTCCGTCTGTTCCCCCGCTGCCTCTTACATCAGCTCAGCCTCTACGGAGCATCGGTGTTGGCCAGGCTTGAGTCTCGGTGTGTTCTCATCATTCCCTGCTTAGCTGTTTGGTTTTGGTTTTGGCCATGGCTAGGGATCAAACCCAAGGCCCTATGAGTGCTAAGCCAACACTCTGCCACTCGGTCCATCCCCTGCCATTTCCTAGGTAGCTGAGTTTCACTGTGGTACAGGAGGGAGCAAACAGTCTAAGTGGAGTCCCTACTCTCAGGGAACTCAGCCTGATGGGAAAACTCCGTGTTAGGGAGAAGCCACTGGCTGGAGAGAAGGGAAATGATTCTGTAGGTGTCAAGGCAGGGGTTGGGGGAGGTGGCTGGGGCGGGGAGAGAGTCGTCCTCTCTAGCTCACCTGGCTGGACTTTGAGAAAGGAGCTTTGAAGGAGAGGTCGGAAGGCCGGGTGTGCAGTGTAAGGAGGTCATTGCTCTCTGTGTCACAAGGTAGCAGATTGGTGGTGGCAGATAAGTGGTCAGATAGATTGGCAGGACTTTATTATGGCAGAACCTTAATTACCAAGGAGGAGGAGGGTTGGTTAGCTCAACGGCCACAGAGTCATTTCTTTTGAACTTGCCAAATAGTACATACCCATGGTAGAAAACCACAGGCTTTCAAAAAGGAGAAAAATCACTGAAATCTCACAACCTGAGGAGCGAGTGCATGGAGGCACAGCTGGCTTGGTGCCTCCTCCAGCTGTTCGTTCCTACAGCCTGTACATGTGTCCTGGCTTACCGAATCCTATCCTGAATACCATTCAGAAGTTTCATTATGTAGCCCAGGCTGGCCGGGAATGCCTGGACTCCGATGACTCTTCTGTTTTCTGAGTGGCTGAGACCACAGGCCTCTGCCCCTGTGTCCACTTAGCCCAGTTATCACAGCTTTTGTTGTTTTGAGACGTGGTCCTACTGTGTAGTCCTGGCAGGCCTAGAACTCACTATGTAGATCAGACTGGCCCTGAACTCAGAGAAATCCTCTTGTCTCTGCCTCCTGCGTGCTAGGATTAAAGGTGTGCCCCACCACAACAGGCCAAAGTCGAAGTGAATGCTTGTGACTGCTCTATATTATGTCATGCACAGTCCCCCTTGATTGGCAAGGCCACTGGTAGAGAACACACTATGGCTAACCGCTGACAGATTTGATTCTGTGCTTACTGACCTGGGAGAAAAGAGGCGGGGCCTTGCAGGGAGCTAAGCGGGTGGAAGCCATGGTGGGAGCTGAGTGCATCCATTTTGACACATGAGCATCCAGTTAGAACCCAAAGCAAAAATCAGAAAGGAGGTTCTCTCTCTCTCTCTCTCTCTCTCTCTCTCTCTCTCTCCCCCTCCCTCCTTCTCTCCACCCGTGTGTATGAGAGTGTGAGTGTGAATGTGAGTGTGTGTGAGTGTGTGAGTGTGTATGTGTGAGTGTGTGAGTGTGTGTGAGTGTGTGAGTGTGAATGTGAGTGTGTGAGAGGGGGTGTGAGTGTGTGTGAGTGTGTGTGAGTGAGTGTGAATGTGAGTGTGTGAGTGTGTGAGAGTGTGTGAGTGAGTGTGAATGTGAGTGTGTATGTGTGAGTGTGTGAGTGTGTATGTGTGAGTGTGTGTGAGTGTGAATGTGAGTGTGTGTGAGTGTGTGTGAGTGTGTGAGTGTGAATGTGAATGTGAGTGTGTGAGTGTGTGAGTGTGAATGTGAGTGTGTGTGAGTGTGTGAGTGTGTGAGTGTGTGAGGGGCTGTGAGTGTGTATGTGTGAGTGTGTGTGAGGGGGTGTGAGTGTGAATGTGAGTGTGTGTGAGGGTGTGAGTGTGAATGTGAGTGTGTGTAAGTGGGTGTGAGTGTGTGTGTGAGTGTGTGTGTGTGTGTGTGTGTGTGTGTGTACATACTGTGAACATGCCCTTAGTACTGAGTAAAGAAGGCAGTTGCTGGGGAACCCAAGAGGGAGGTTTACAGAGGCATGTGTTTTCTTTGATGCTGGGTGCTTTGACTATACAAGAGTTTTGAGGATGCGGATGAAGAGGAATATGCCCCTTGCTCCTGACTCATGCTGAGGGATTTGATGGATTTTTAGATTCCTTGACTGAGGGTGTAGTTCAGTTGCTAGAGTACTTGCCTAGCAAGCATAAGGCCCTGTGTTTCATCAGCACCACACGAATCAGCACCAATTCTGGGGGAGTAGAGGCAATAAGGTCAGAAGTTCAGGCCATCCTTCATGACATAGCAAGCTCAAGGTCATCCTGGAGACACGGGGGCAGGAGTGTCGGGGGTTGTAAATTATTTGAAATTTGATGCCAAAGTGATCTCTCAGATCTCTCAGCTGAGGAAGCAGGCTCAGAGAGTTATAGTGATTTTCCCACAGTCACACAGCCTTGAAAATAGTTGGCTTTAGGGTTGGAGGGGTGGCTCAATGGTTAAAAGCACTTGCTGCTCTTCCAGGGAACCTTGGTTTTGATCCCCAGCACCCACACAACAGCTCACAACTGCCTGTGACTCTAGTTCCAGCGGTAATGACCTTTTATGGCCCTCTTGGAACACTGAACATTTACATGGTACACATACATACCCACAGGCAAAAGACTCAAACATAAAGTAAGATATATTAAGGAGAAGATAACAGTTGGCCAATGGATTCCAAAGAACATTCAAACCAACTGGCAATACACCCTTCTTTTTAGTACCTCAGCACCAACATCTCTCTGCAGAGCCTGGCCTCCCTCTCTTGGTCTGCTAGTAGCTTCCTCCCCACCATGAGAGGGTCTGGGAGGACCAAGCCTACCACCTGTAGTGGGGGATGGGGTGGGGTTACTGATTAAACACTGGGCAGACCCAGACTCAAATCCTGGGAGTTACCTTATTTCTTGAACTTGAGTTCCTTCCATCCACAAAATGGGGTTGTAATAGTACCCACCTCATGGAGTTAAAAAAGATTAAAGAAGATGTCTCTTACAAAGCTCTTGGCACTTTACTGTGGCCTGACCCAGAATAGGCACTCGGTGAACACAGCCATCAATGTGAATAGTAGCAGCAGTAACTTCCTTCCCGGAGGAATTCCTGTGTTGTCTTCCTCCTGCCCACCCCTGGCTGCTCTTTGAAGTTTAACTGCCTGTCATCCAAAGCTGAGACTTGAGAGTAGCCAGGGCTGGGATCTCAGGGCCAGCATAGATGGGCTACCTAGCTAGCATGGAGGGTATAGCTGTTTGGAATGAGTCTTTTCTTTCTGATCTGAACTCTTTGCCCTGTCCATTAGGGGTGTGGAGATGTTGTGAATATCGTTGGACTGTTTATTGGCCAAGAAACCACAAGGTGGGGGTGGGGCCCATCTACCAACCACTTCTACAACCACTGCCTGCTCTGACTTCTGTCTCTTCTCTCAGAAAACAGGACCATGATCAGAAAAGCAGACCCAGCCTCAGCCTGCGCCTTGGTCTTGAGGCTGTGAGTGGGCATAGCTTCCTGCATGGCTCCTCTGGGCCTTATGGCTGGCCTTCTAGGTTCCCCTTGTAGCCTCTGCAGATGAGGCTAAGCAGACAGGTAGAAACACTGCGGAACCAGACACTTACCACTGGTGTAACCGTGACCAAATGTTTTTAATTCTCAGAGGCTCAGGACTCAAGCGTGTCGTGGAGGCAGGAGGATCAGGATTTCAAAACTAGGTTTGGCTACAAAGCAAGTTCAAGACCAGTCTATGTTATATTAGATAGTCTCAAGCAAACTGAACCAAATCCATAGGTTAATGCCTGGTGGGGATCTGGGAATGGTGACTGAGTGGACTCAAAATGCCTAGGAGCTGGGCCTCCTTGCAGCCTTGGTGCTGTTTTCTGTCTTTAATTTACTCAGCAGCCCTGCACTGAGGCCCTACTGTGTGTGGCAAGCACAGCTCCTGTCTCT